>NW_019485276.1:0-599 GCF_002814215.2 Seriola lalandi dorsalis | reverse complement strand
TGAACACACGTCAGGAAACTGAGACGTCTGACGTTTGTGTCCTGTCACAAAAACAAATGCTCATTATTATTCTCCATCTTCTATTTGTTCTTTAATTAATTTTGTCCACGTGGAGCTTAGACGGGGATCAGCATGAACATCTGAACCTCTGTCATCACCCACGATGAGAGCCACTGCGGCGCGGCGTCACACCGAGAGTTCCTCCCTTTAACCGGGATCAGTTATCAGCGGGTTTGGAGTTATTAATTGTGGCTGTTTGTTATGAATTCACAGAGGGAATAATGACGACTTCTCTTTCTGTAGGTTTCCGAGTCACTGAGGAATTACAGTTTTGTCCATTTAGCTGCTCTTTAGCTGTTTTTGGGGGGTTTTTCCACGAGTGCGGGGTCGCCCTGCTTCTACCTGAGTCTCTGCAGTTTGAAGTTTCTGCTCGTACTTTCATATTTCAGCCGAGTCAGAGCCGTGTTCAGTTACTTTCCCCCGACCAATGCAGGATTTGTAAGGCTGATACCAATATTGATATTTTGAGTTTAAAAAATCAAATATTGTGTATTGGCCAATATTAACTTTCACTGCAAAACCTGTAACATAGATAAATA
>NW_019485275.1:0-599 GCF_002814215.2 Seriola lalandi dorsalis | reverse complement strand
CCTCTACAGATCCACTACACCCTCACACAGCAGATTTGTAGGATTTGGGAAGCTTAACAAAGAGCCTTGAAAACACACACAGCCACTCTCTGCTGATTACAATGTGGTGAAATTACAGACTTTTTCCTATTAATGCTCCTCACTTGTGGGATCCATCTGTGGTTGTGTGGGAATGTTGTGGTACAATTATAATCCTATTTAGTCGCTCATTATCCTCATCCAGCAGGGTTGAGTGCCTGGGTATCATCATCCTCTGCTCACTGCGATTCCTTGATGTTTGTGATCTGTATCATTCTGATTATTTCTCCTCATATTTCCGCTCACTGTGCAACAATAGTGTCATATAATCCCATGTAGGCAATAACATGCCTTACTACGGCACGTGGCAGTGTTCAGATGTCACAGCTCTGAGGATTAGGCGACAGGCAGCGTTTCTTCTTTACCTGCAGAGAGATGCTCATTTTCTGAGCAGGATATCTGATTTAGGAGAAAATAATGGGTGTCTTCTCATTCTGAAAGCTCCATCAGTCCTGAATGGTATCTCTGACGGTGCACACACACACACACACACACACACACACACACTGAACATCTGCACG
>NW_019485274.1:0-599 GCF_002814215.2 Seriola lalandi dorsalis | reverse complement strand
TGTGTGAAATGAAGCTTGACTATAGGACATGAAAGAAGATGGAGCAGAAGTGTCTCTAACACTTTTGAAGAACTGACGGGGCAGAAAAAAAAACTACATTATATAGTTGGTGGTGAAATCTTGGGCCAAATCTTTGCTGTTTATTAAAATAATTATGAAGGATAAAAGCTCCGTATGTCATCACTTGAAAAGACAAGAGCAGCCAGGGGAACAGGGTGTCCAGGCCTGTCTGTGCAGAAGAAGAACATGGGTGTGTATTCAGTGTATCAACAATAGTCACCTCACATCCTTTACTTTATGATCTGAGAAAATATTAAACTTTTTATAGGCTGTGGGCTATGGATTTCTGGTTTAACATTGGTTGAATAATTCATCCGACAGGGATTAATTATATGTAGGCACAGATCAGATTTTCAGTGGTGCAAGGTTGATGAGTGTAGATCATTAAAGTGGCGGCTTTCACTCAACTCTGCAAAGACTGGAGAATTGAGCAGCTTAATGATTGGTGGAGATGTAGCAGCAACGTGGAAAAAGAAAACTGAACTTGCAGTTGGATGACGTGTTGCCACCTTTACATAGCTCTTTGCTTTTCATTAAAG
>NW_019485273.1:0-598 GCF_002814215.2 Seriola lalandi dorsalis | reverse complement strand
TCAGTTAGTCACTTTGAATTCGATGCTGTTTACTGTGTCGTATGTGGTTTTGTGCTCCAGGATTCTTATGCATTGGCTATAGGGACTGTCATGGACGGACAGATCCCAGAAAGCTGCTCTTTGGTTTCCGTATTGATTCAGCGGAATCACGGTTCTTCTTTTGTGACCTTTGAGGCGAAAAAAAAAAAATCACATCAGACACATGTAAAGTTAAAACAGCTCTTTTCTTCTGTTTCATTAGTTTTAGCTTCTCTTTTAGCATGACGCTCAAACTGCATATATACCCACAGATGAGACTGTTTTCATATAACATGCACAGTTTTATTAGCAGTTACTGACAGCACGGTTTTCTGTTTGGGGTCTACACATGGTTACTGTCTTTGTCAGTTTTTCTATATTATTTTGATAAAACTTAAGTTATTCCATTTTCATGAAGTTCATGAAGGTTTTCTTTGAGTTCCTGGGGGTTGCTGCTGGAATTGTTTGGCTGCCCATCAAAACCAGTCGCAGCTTCATCAGACCTGCTGAAATGGTGCTGATTTCCTGACGGACTGAACCATGTTGCTCTGGCATCATGGGGAGCAGGCAGTGTTTTCTA
>NW_019485272.1:0-599 GCF_002814215.2 Seriola lalandi dorsalis | reverse complement strand
GGCCTCTGAAAACACCGAGACTACAACGCGTCAAATCCTCACAACAAGTAACTGTCGGTATAAATTCCTGTTTTGAGATTCCTCCGCTGACTTCGACCCTCTTCATGCAGTGTGACGCTCCGGATTAACGATGCGGTGTTATGAAGCCCGGTCAGACCCGGTCAGACCACCAGCCCGGTCTCTCTCCACAGATTTCTGCTCCTGATTTTAAGCGTCTGTTTCATCACGGCGGATGGAAATAATAGTTAATAAATAGATTTTTTTTTTAAAAACCTCCGAAGAAGACAGGGCTATCTGCCGCGTCGTCTATAGGATGTGACCGAGAATAAACGGTGAAGTGTCTTACCGTCCGTCAGTGGTGTGGATGGAGCAGAGGGAGGGGCGGGGATGCTGCTGCTGCTGCTGCTGCTGCTGCTGCTGCTGCTGCTGCTGCGGATGAGGATGAGGATGAGGATGATGGCAGGATCGGCCTGGTACAGCTCAACACCTACACTATCTGGTGGCTCATGCTGCATTCAGGAACTCGTCGTACACTCGCGTTTTCGCCGGTTGCAAACTGATCCAGCAGCATTCACGTGAATCGGAAAAGACCTCTCTCT
>NW_019485271.1:0-711 GCF_002814215.2 Seriola lalandi dorsalis | reverse complement strand
GTCTGCTAGTCTCTGGTTCTGGTCTCAGACTCCTCATCTGAGTCTGGGTCTGACTGAGGCTCAAACATGTGGCTGAGTCTCTCTGATGTTTCCTCCTCTAACCATCTTGATGCTCTCTGCTCTTTCACCTGTCCACCTGGAGCAAGCAGGTGGTGGGCGGGGCTCAAGGCCTGATCCAGGTTTCTCAATCAGGAAGTAAGAGGAGATGAGCTTCGACCCAGATTTTGAGTATTTTTTTAACAGAGTTGAAAACATGTCTGGAAGGAATTTGACGATTTCTAATAAACTAAACCCTGTTTTTATCACTCAGCAAATATATCTTTCAGCAATGGCCTTTCAGTGTATTTACATTATGTAATTACCTCTCTATATAGATCAAATCGTCAGCGTTTTCTCTTCAGTCTCCCTCAGCTGGATCAGAGCACTTCCTACTGCTGCTGCTTCACATTAAAAGAATCCATCTGACACAACCTTTTATTATGAAGTTTGCTTGGTTGTACTGTAAATATATGCACCCACTGCTCTTGTGAACTTCTGACAAAGTAGCTGCTAAAGGAGTGTTTGCTGTAGTATTTAACCGCACTTACACAAAACACCACTAATGACAGATGTCCACACATTAATCATCTTAAGTATTCTAACGTCAAGAGGTCACATGACTGCTGATGGACAAACTGGCTGCAAGGGTTCAAAGGGTGAAGTCTTTACCTC
>NW_019485270.1:0-599 GCF_002814215.2 Seriola lalandi dorsalis | reverse complement strand
CACACACACACACACACACCCCAATTACACACACCCATAACTCACACACTGACAACAACAGCAAACAAACAATAGAAAGCCACGACTCTATGTCAACAGCAAAAACTGCAAACAAGACAGTGTTTAAAATACATCCCTTCTTTATTTCAAGAGTAAAAACATCATACAGAAAAATTTTATATTATATAAATGTCATGAAACAAAGGTCATGAAATGAATGATTTTTTATCCTTCTTACCTACAAGCAACACTTCAGCTTGAAAACATTTAATAATAATCCTAATAGGAGTAAGAATAGTAATAAGAAAAAGCTCAAATAAAAACATGTAATTGTAACTTCAGCCAATAAATATCCAGTCCTCCAGACATGTTGCCATATTGCTTGTAACAACATAATGAGAAAATATGAAAATGAGTAGCTAAAAAACCTCTATGATTATAGTACACTCTTCAAACCCCATGAGGATGTAAACTAAAGCCAAGTGAGCTGCACGACTTTGAGGCATCTCAACCACCAATCCTCTGCAGCCACTGGTCGGCTTATTAAATGAAACTACATAGAATAAATGTGTGTGTGTGTGTGTGTGTGTGTGTGTGTG
>NW_019485269.1:0-599 GCF_002814215.2 Seriola lalandi dorsalis | reverse complement strand
TATGGCTCAAGTCACAAAAATGCTTGATCCTACATTTCCCATAATGCAATACAACAGGGTCAGTTTGTCAGTACTCATTGCTTGGTAAATGCCCTTGTCTTTCAACTCCATCTCCCCAGTTTGTATCAGAGGCTAATCATAATCATTTAAACAGCAGCTCCGGAGCCACAGAGGACAAACTGTAGAGCATGAAGAGGAAACTAATGTTTATTTTTAGAATTGGAAGACCCTTTAATTTCATGAGCAAATAAATTTCAGCCTCTGGGGTTTGTTATGAGACCTTTGGCCATGTGTTGCTTTTGCGTTTTGTATGTACTGCTTCAGCTCCCTGAGCTTTCCTGTTTGTCTGCTTTGTGTTCAATGCAGTTTGAATACCTCCCTCCATCTTTGCTCTGGCAGCATTCCTTGTTGTCAGAGTTTTGAAAAAGGGGAGTGAGGGGGTGAAGTTAAGGGTCACAAGGCAATTGGAGCTCTTTTGAGATGCCATTGTTGTGGAGGGGCTAGACAGGAATGGATGTTAAGATGTGGAGGGAATTTGTGCGGGGGAGAGAGAGAGAGAGAGAGAGAGAGAGGGTGAGATGGAGAGGCCACAGCAAATC
>NW_019485268.1:0-600 GCF_002814215.2 Seriola lalandi dorsalis | reverse complement strand
TCTCTCTCTCTCTCTCTCTCTCTCTCTCTCTCTCTCTCTCTCTCTCCCTCTCCTTTCATAGCATTTTGACCAATCAGATTTTTCAAAGCCATAGCCTGGTTCAGAAGAGCCGGCCCCCCTGCAGTTCTGTGCTATTTCTGTCCACACACACACACACACACACACACAAACACACACACACACACACACACACATACACATACAGTGTTTTGAGTCTGACTGTGGCTGCAGAAACAAACTGTTGTATTTACAGATAAACAGGTTCACTCAGATGAAATATCACAGTGACTGACTTTCTATATGATACTATATACATTGACCTGCCAGGTTTCCACACAGTGTTTCATAGTGGATGCAACCTGCTTCACCTGATATAAAGAGCCCCTCAGATAACATCAGGAGAACTGATTATGTTTATACTGTAGTTTATGACGCTTCATTGAAAAAGACATCACACAGCAAAGATCATACATTTACTGATTGTTTAAACTCTCGTCTACTAACTAACAAAATAAAATAAAAATGAACAGATACACATCAGAAGACACAGAAATTCTGCATGGCAGTAGAACTAGATGTGGCACGTTATGTTTTTTTTTT
>NW_019485267.1:0-600 GCF_002814215.2 Seriola lalandi dorsalis | reverse complement strand
TAATAGATAAATTAATTACATACAAAGTAATATACCTAAGTCAGAATCCATAGGAGCATTCTAATTAATTAAATATCAATAAAAAAAACTGAAGTATATTATTCGGTTAACATCCTATTCTCTCTCCTTGTTAACAGCTATGATCCCCTAGCTGCAGTGCAAACTACAAGTTATCATGGGATGGCGGTGGCAGTCCCTATCCAATCACAGGTGTCTGCACAGTCAGGTCATTCATGAAATGTAAAGAAGGTGTCAACGTCCTGTAAAAATCTTCAACTTTGCTGATACATCAACATTTAATTATAAATTCAGTGGTGCAGGTGGTTGAGGTGGGTCTAATTTTAGTTTCATATACAACAATGCATTGTATTTTATAAACAGGTTGGGAAAGGAAACGAAACAAGACTTATGTAACACAATTTTTTTAAAATTTATTTTTGTTGTGTATTTGTTATATGTTCTGTATGGAAGCTCAGTTCTGCCAGGAAAAGAAAAAAACAGATTAATCTTAGGGATGATGAAAATAGTCATGGTAAATCAAAATTAAGAGAAAGTGTAACTGTGATTGATAGTTGATACTGAATTAAAATCATGAGATTG
>NW_019485266.1:0-600 GCF_002814215.2 Seriola lalandi dorsalis | reverse complement strand
AGCGTCTTCTACTGACACGTGACCCACAGCGAAACCCGGTGACGTCGCAGAACAACAAAGATGGCAGGAATAGGAAGCAGCAACTACTGGGAAGGTAAGGGAGCACAATTTGAGTCGATTTACATTGCGTAGTCTTTACAACAACATCTACGACGGCAGTCATAATGTCGACAATCAGTCTGCCATTGTGTCTGCCGGCGTTTTTGGCTCATACATTTATGGTTTAAACACATACGTCTCTATAACGGCTGGCTACAAGCTAACGGTGGCTAACACATCGCCATGTAAATTAACGTTGTTCTTTAAGCTGTCAAATCTGTGTCGCCTCTCTTGACGAGTTTATCAACTCGGTACATGGAGAGTATTTTGTGCCAGGATTAGATATCAATGAGCAGAAACCGTTTTCTACATTTTTCCCTCGGTTGATGTGCGGTTCAATAAGTGACTCTCCCTCCAGTGTTATAAGTTAATAAGCTTTGTTGTAATAGCTTTGCGGTAATTGTATAAAAGTATAAAATGCCACATAAATACAACGTAATGGGATAAAAAAGTAGGAATACATCCATTCTGTTAGGTTTCTTTTTTTTTTTTTTTTTTTTA
>NW_019485265.1:0-600 GCF_002814215.2 Seriola lalandi dorsalis | reverse complement strand
AGCACGTGGAGGCAGGCAGTGTTGAACCTGAGGCGCAGGTAAACAGGAAGAGCAGGGGTATAAACTGGTTTACAGCAGCAGCCTGTTTTTGTGACAATGAAATCGGACAATGGGGTGTTAGCATAGACACAGACACCAAATAGGCCGTTGAATTGTACATCAACGTCCCCGCCATATTAGACCGCCATATTAGACTGCCCTGTAAACATGCATAAGTGAACACAGGAGTTGTTTCTATATTCTGGGTTTCATGACCTACATGCATCGTCTTGGTGGCCTGGGGTTCTGAGACCCTTCCATACTGCTGGTGTAGTCACAATGTACTCAGTGTCAGATCTATCTGTCTAAACACTGAACCCCACCCAATCAGTGCTTGTGGATTTCAGGACTGGCAGAAGCAGAGACTGACTTCAGGGATCACAATGCTGACGAGCGTCCAAACCATCACAGGTCTAGGAAAGAAGAAATAATCTGACGTACTGGTCTCTTGATTAGAGCCTCATGAGACTACTAAATATGGATTTGTTTGGTCTTTAACCATGAACCACCACAGGATGAAAGGACTAATTGTTCTGTCTGTTTTGTTGGATCAGGCCCTTT
>NW_019485264.1:0-600 GCF_002814215.2 Seriola lalandi dorsalis | reverse complement strand
TTATCAGAGAGCTAAAAAATGAAGGGCTGAGAAAAAGTCACTGCAATGTGATACAGAGAAAACGAAAAGTAAACCAGAATCCAGTTGCACATTTTCCCAGATGCTATTGTGAAATGCCACCGCTCCTCAGACTGTGAAAGACATCTCCATTTCCAAAATATCCTCCTTCCTCACCTCCACTAGCGCTTTAGCAGATGAGACTACGGGCACTTTTCCTAAACAAAACGCTGCTCTGTTATTTTATCTATTCTCAGCTCGGCTCAGTTTTTTTCTTCACATATAAAGATGAAGTGATGAGTATCACTTTCCTTTCTGCTCATCCCACCTCACTCTGCCCTTTCTGTCACGTTGTTTCTTTATTACTTTCAACCCTCAATCTCTCAATTTTTCAGTTTGTTTCTTTTTTGGCATGACTGAACATGTTATTGCCAACGCACTAAACAAAATATGAAATCTCCAAACAAACATGTTACATATTTAAACTCTGTTGTTCTCGCCAGAAAAAGAGCAGACATGGTGAATGAGGGGGGAAAAAACTTTACATAATGACGCCGTCTTGCCAGTTCAGCCAGACGCTCCACATCTAGGGGAAAAAAAAAC
>NW_019485263.1:0-600 GCF_002814215.2 Seriola lalandi dorsalis | reverse complement strand
GTAACTAGAAGCATTGATTCCTACTGATTTACTGGTCACGTATTTTTTATGAGAATAGGCCGACCAATCGGGGCATCCCTAGTTGCTATGGTTACCTGCAGTTTAAACCCTGAGGACTAGTCAGGAAGTAGCTGATCCTGTCAGTGAAACTTTTCCTCCTGTCTGTGTGTCTGCCTCGAGTCTCGTCCTCTGTCCTCGTCTCCTGCAGAAGGAGGGACGTGTCTGCAGGACGCAGCAGCTACAGATCAGAAATATGTTGGAATCAGTTCTGCTGCTGCAAAGGTCAAAACATTAATCTGCTGAAGGGCTGCAGAGTCAGACCTGTCTGTCTGTCTGTCTGTCTGTCTGTCTGTCTGTCTCTCTGTCTCTCTGTCTCTCTCTGTCTGTCTCTGTCTGTCTGTCTCTGTCTGTCTGTCTGTCTGTCTCTACCAGTGTGAGACAGGTAGTGTTGTGTCCTCCCTCAGCTGCTGTAGCAGTACTGCAGCACTGCGACAGCTTCTCCTCAGGCCTCAGAACAGTAATATCAGTCAGAGCTGATTCATTACAGCCAGACATCAGGGAGCAGCCTGGACTCCCTCTCTGCTGGGGGTGGGGGAGGGT
>NW_019485262.1:0-675 GCF_002814215.2 Seriola lalandi dorsalis | reverse complement strand
CATTATACAACCGGGGGTAGAATTGCATGTTCCCCTCAACTGAGGATTCAGGCGATTTTACCAGAGGTGGCCAGCATCATGAGGGGGTGATTTAGGCAAAAAAAACATTTTTGTCAAAACATGACTTAGGCCATTATTTTAGGAAGGTGACGATATTGGGGTTAGAGGAGGATGACTGAACACAGGTTGTCAGAAAAGGTTGCCAGCTAGAATTCATCACTGGGAGCCACTGGTAAAATTGTACAGCATTTGGTTTGTCGTTGGTGTTTCTTTCAAACCTGGACAGTAAAGTGTAATTTAAGTGTGTTTGGTACAAACGCTTCTCCTGAATGTAAATCAGTCAGCATCTGTCGCCACCTAGTGGCTGTTTGTGTTGTGGGCACCCACTGTCTGAGTATGAGACCATTTTATCTCTCTGTAGGACAACAAAACACACTCCTTTCTGCTGCTAGAGGGCGTACAAATACCTGCAGCAGGAGGTAACTGCACATTTTCAAGGTGGCACCACCACAAGATGACTGGTAAGTTTTTGAGTCTGTATATTTTTTGCATGTATAGGCAACAAATTAGATAATGTTCATAACTGCATGATGTTATCATGGATTACATTCATTTTGTAATTTTAGTAATTATATAGATTTTGTATGAAAGCATGCTATTGCACAGCTGCTGTGC
>NW_019485261.1:0-6550 GCF_002814215.2 Seriola lalandi dorsalis | reverse complement strand
TTCAATGCAGAGTTGGTCCGGACTCTTTGTAAAGCTTGTTACCAGCCAACGAGCCAGGCTAAGCTAAGTGAGTTAGCATATACCAGTGGCCGTCTTACTACGGTTCGAGGCCGGAGACTGGTGGAAGGTAACACTGGGGGCTCGTCCGGGATCTTCTCTGCAAGTAAGAGACATTGTTATTCGGCGTGGAAAAATAAAATATCGTCGGCAGCGGACCAAAAAAAAAAAAAAATGGCGGCGCCCGGAAAGCGAGAGAAAATGGCGGCGTGCAGAGACGACGCTGCTGAAAGGATGCAAATGAAAGTGAGCAGCACGAATCCGTTTTTAATGGATATTACAGAGACTTTTCGAGTTCAAAGAGACTCGGTTAACCAGCCGGACGGCGGACACACCGGCAACGGATATAATACCAACCCCTTTGTGACTAGCATGGAGCTAACATCAGCTGCACACACAGCAGCAGACTGCACGATGCCGCTGCAGCCCAACGGATCATGGCCGCTCACTCCTCCACCCTCGCGGCCTTCTAACCCTTTCATCACACCGCCAGCCCAGCAAATAGCAACATGTGGTGAGTCTGTGAATTTATCCCAGCTGAATTGCGGCCCCGCCGGATGCGCAGCTTTCACTCCTGCGCCATTACAGCTAAACACCGCGGGAAATCACAGCACTACAGCGGCTGTCTCTGACATTGGCGATCAGCTAATTAATCCTCTCACCCCCATGAACTGTAATCATTGTGACAACAGCACCCCAGCCGCCCTGCCCCAAGCCTCGTTGTCACCCTTGCCAGTCTCACCCTTCACCCCATGCAAAACCCAGTATGCAGGACTGAGTCATGGAGTGCAAGCCCTGGGCAGTAGCCACATCCTGCCCGGAGACGCACAGCTATCAGGGGGTGGACAGCCCAAGCTGTGTGGTTGTGGCCAGCTCAACCTGAGGCACGCTGAGTCTGCACCACACAGCTACCCAGTTCACCCGATGCGCTGCGATGGTCGAGCAACCATCAGTGATGATGGACTTTATGAACAGGAAAGGATTCCCACACTGCGCCCAGGACAGTTTGATGGGTCAGGCGCATGGAAAGACTTTCTTTACCAGTTTGAAAGCTGCGCGCAGGCCAACCACTGGTCAGAGAAAACAAAAGCGGTGCAACTCAGGTTCAACCTAACGGGGGCAGCTGGTGCTATCATCCATAAGAATCCACGGTCTGGACGGTGGAGTTATCAGCAGATTGTGGATGAGATTGAAGCCGCCTACGGACCGTGCTCAGAGCATGCAGCAGCCATCGGCATCGAATTGAGACAAAGAGTCAGGCAGCCAGGTGAAACGCTGCATTCACTGAGAGACGACATCTATGAGAAGGTTTCAATCGTGTATGCTGACCGTACAGAGCGGGAGCAGGAGGCCATCAGTGTGGAGACTTTTACTAATGCCCTGGCAGATGCTGAGACGGTGCAAAAGCTTTTGGAGGAGCAGCCACGCACCCTGGCAGGTGCCTATGATATAGCGCACAGGTATGAGACAACCAGAAGGGCTGCTAAAGTGGTCACACAGCTGATGCGGGCGGGGGTGCACAGTTCAACGGAGCGGAGAGCTAGAGCAGCCGTGGTGCGTGACAATGCTAACACACTGCAGCGAGAGGAACTGGAGAGGACAGCTATGAGTCGCGCTGCTCCACCAGAGAGGGTGCAGAAATCCCCTCGGCAGTGGCGGCCTCAGAGAAACAACGGGCAAGGGAAAAAGGACTGGAGAGAGCTTGTCTGCCACAAATGCTCAGGTATTGGACATATTCAGAGAAACTGCCCTTCCCCTCACTGGCCCAGGCAGCCAGTTGTGACTGCCAAGCCGACTCCAACACCTGACCTAGGCACAGTTGTCATCGGTGCTAAAGGCCAGGAGGAGGAGATGTGTGTACAGGTGACGATGTATGGGCTGGAGATATGTGCCTTGCTGGACTCTGGTGCTCGGAGGAGTGTGTTGCCCCTCCATTACTTCAATGCTTTCCCCATTGAGGCCAGGCCCCCCATACGCCCATCAGTCGCTCGGACCCTGCAGGGTGTCGGGCCGGAAAGCCTGTCGGTCTTAGGAGAAGTTGACGTCCCAGCGCAGATCGGGGGCCGCATCGTCACTGTGAACTTCATAATAGCTGACACCTTTGGGAGCACCGAAGTCATCCTAGGGCACCCCTTTCTGCTGCAGGCACAAGCTTGCTTGGACTATGGCCGCAGAGAAATCACTCTGTTTGGGGAGAAGGTACCCCGTTGCAGTGTCAACCCAGAGCCAGAGGTGCACTTCGTCCGGGTGGCGCGCCGGACAGTCCTGGGGCCAGGCTGTGAGTACGTAGTGCCTGGCACCGTGCGCCTCCGGCCTGCCACTGTTGGAGACCTGGTGTTAAGCCCCGTAAAGTGTTTCGTCGAAAGGCACCGCGTCTTGGTGGCCCGGGTCGTTGTGCAGGCACAACAGTCGGCTGACATTCCCATCAGAGTCTTTAACCCTGGCGCCTCCTCTGTCACCTTGAAGAAGGGGGCTGTGGCTGGAGTCCTCCAGCCCGCAAAGGTGGTGGAGGTGGTTGCTCCTCAGCCTCTCAAAGTCCTGACTGCTCCTGAAACAGCTAACCTTTCCTCTGCTCCTGTACCCCCCCATCTGCAGGCCCTGTACTCCGAGAGCTGCATGAGCCTGCCGGACGCTGACCGAGGTAGGCTGGCCAGCTTATTACAGTCCTACAGTGATGTTTTCTCTACGGGGCCAACCGACCTCGGCCGCACTGGCCTCGTGCAACATGACATCCTGACCACCCCTGGGCCACCGGTGAAACAGCAGCCCCGCAGGATGGCCAGAGACAAACAGATTGCTGCAGACCAACAAGTGCAGGGGAGCCTGGAGGCGGGCGTAGCTCGGCCCAGCAACAGCAGCTGGGCCGCACCAATTGTGATGGTGCGAAAGAAAGACCAGAGCCCACGTCTGTGCGTGGACTACAGACCCCTGAATGAGCGGACTATTAAAGACGCCTATCCCCTGCCCCGAATCCAGGACACGTTGGACACCCTGTCCACCGCCAAGTACTTCAGTACACTGGATTTGACATCAGGATACTGGCAGGTGGAAATGACGCCCAGGGCCCGCAAAGCTGCTGCTTTCTGCACTCGGAAGAGACTTTTTGAGTGGAATGTGATGCCTTTCGGACTCTGTAACGCACCGGCCACATTCCAGCGGCTTATGGACCGCGTCCTGGTCGGACTACAGTGGGAGACATGTCTGGTGTATCTTGATGACATCATAGTCCTGGGGCGTGACATCACCCAAATGCTGGAGCGGCTCGTTCAGGTGTTCACCAGGCTGCGTGGAGCCAACCTGAAGCTGAAACCATCCAAATGCTGTTTGTTTCGGGAGCAAGTTTCCTACCTGGGGCATGTTGTCTCAGCCAGAGGTATTGCTACTGACCCTGAGAAGGTGCTAAAGGTGGTTGAGTGGCCAGCTCCCCAGAACATCTCAGAAGTGTGCCAGTTTGTCGGCTTGGCGTCCTACTACCGGCGTTTCGTCGAAGATTTTGCCACAGTGGCAAAACCACTCCACGAACTCACTAAAAAGTATGCACGCTTTAACTGGACAGCCGAGTGCCAGGAGGCATTTGAAGAACTGAAAGTCCGGCTCACATCAGCACCTGTACTCGCCTACCCTCTCGACAGTGGCGAATTCTTCCTGGACACTGACGCTAGCGATTGGGGAATCGGAGCAGTCCTCTCCCAAATGCAAGGGGGCGAGGAGAGAGTGCTGTCTTATGGGAGTAGGAGACTGTCCCCTACAGAGCAAAACTACTGCACTACCAGACGGGAGCTCCTGGCAGTAGTGGAGTTCACTTCCCACTTCAGGCAGTACCTGCTCGGGAGGTCGTTCACAGTCCGAACTGACCACAGCAGTCTGCGCTGGTTAACAAAGTTAAGGGAGCCAGAGGGACAACTTGCTCGCTGGTTGGAGAAACTAGCAGAGTATGACTTCCAGGTCCTCCACAGGCCAGGGAAGTTTCACCAAAATGCAGACGCTTTGTCCAGGAGACCGTGCAGGAGCTCATGTCCTTGCACAGTTTCTGAGCCCGACTCCAGCAGCAATGACCGTCAGCACAAAGGAGTACAGTGTAACCTGACAGACTGCCTAGCAGAGGGGGGCCCCCTCACAACTTCCCCAGAGCAAAACCTAGTGGGGGTAGTTGATGCCCTCAGCGACAACTGTTATGACCACTCTCTCTCTCACCCAAGCATCAGCCGGGTGACCGAGTCACCCCAGCTTGACCTGTTTAAGGGCTGGACCCGAGAACAACTGAAAGCAGCACAAACAGCTGACCCAGACATAGCACCTGTGTGCGGGTGGCTTGAGGAAGGGGGGAGTGAGCCGACATGGACCGATGTGGCACCTCACAGCCCTGCCACCAAAGCTTACTGGGCGCAGAGAAAACGGCTATATCAGAGAGATGGGGTCGTGCTGAGGAAGTTCTACTGCGGCGAGGGAAAAGTGTTCTACCCACAAATCCTGCTGCCACACCCAT
The DNA here is from genome assembly GCF_002814215.2 of Seriola lalandi dorsalis. Lineage (NCBI taxonomy): Eukaryota > Metazoa > Chordata > Actinopteri > Carangiformes > Carangidae > Seriola > Seriola lalandi. The sequence continues at coordinate 2,007 of NW_019485261.1, read as the reverse complement.
ATCGCACATCTGTAATGGCACAGATGCATGAAGGGCCAGTGGGTGGCCACTTTGGAGCAGAAAAGACCCTCTCCCGCCTTAAGACCAGGTACTTTTGGTACGATATGAAAAATGACGTCACACTGTGGTGCCGTACCTGCATCAGCTGTGCCGCAAAGGCTCGCCCCAAGAAGACACCACGGGCGGCCATGGGCACTGTTAAAGTTGGCGGCCCTATGGAACGCATCGCAGTCGACCTAATGGGTCCTTTAAATGAGACTGAGAGGCACAACCGCTATATAGTGGTGGTGCAGGACTATTTCAGTAAGTGGGTGGAAGCTTATCCAGTCCCCGATGAGCAAGCAATAACAGTGGCTGAAAAGATCACGTCAGAGTGGGTGTGTAGACATGGAGCCCCACACTCTCTGCACAGCGACCAGGGCACAAACTTTGAGTCAGCTGTGTTCCAAGGGATGTGCACACTGCTGGGAATTGAAAAGACACGAACCACTCCATTTCACCCTCAGTCCGACGGCCAGGTGGAGCGCTTTAACGCCACCCTGCAGAAGATCTTAGCCACTACTGCAGAGAGATGCCACTGGGACTGGGATATAATGATTCCCTATGCACTTATGGCCTATAGAGCAACCAAGCACAGCTCCACAGGACTCTCACCCAACATGATGCTCTATGGACGGGAAACTACTGAGCCAGTCGACTTGGTAGCTGGTACGTCACCTGACAACGTCCCTGTCAGTTCCCCTCCACACTATGTCATGCAGCTCAGAGAACGACTGGAGCTTTCTCATCAGCTGGCACGAGAAGCTCTAGGGAGGTCTGCTGAGCGCGCCAAACGACAGTATGACAAAAACATCCATCAAGTCCACTACCAAGTGGGAGACGCAGTATGGCACCTGATAAAGGGCACCAAGAGAGTGAAAGACAAGGTGCGGAAGTTCTTGCCGTCCTATGAGGGCCCCTATTTCATTGTAGGCCAACTGGACGACTTGGTCTACAGAATCCAGAAGGGCCAGAGAACAAAAGCCAAAGTGGTCCATCATGACAAACTGAAGCCTTATCATTCTAGGACACCCCTAGATAATAGCTGGGTCCCTCAAAGTGCAGAGGAGTGGGCACCAGTGGAGGTCCCCTCTCCAACGCATGACAGCTCCAACGACGCAGACATCGGTCCCCTCAACCTGTGGGACACTGAGACCGAGGCTACTGCAGGGGAGGCTCTCCACTCCACACGGCCAGTTCCACCGAGTCACGGACAGTCTCCTGAGGACTTAACATTGCCACAACGGGACGAGGCCAGGGCGCAGGATCCTGGTGGGGCACGTGTTCAATGCCTCCCCCCAGCCTCCAGTCCATGTCAGAGACCCCGGAGGGTCTGCAAGGTTCCAGACCGGCTTGGTAACTGGATTAGTCACTGACTGTTACTACGAACTTAAGAGACTTTGAGTTAGTTAGTGGTGAGATCGTTGTTCCAGGAGAGGGCAAGAATGCGCCCTGATCTCACCGGGAGCAACGGTAGTCTACCCGGAGCTCCCTAGTAAAAAAAAAAAAAAAAAGTTCAATTGTGTTAATTTTGTAAGAAAAGAGTTCCAGAACTGTATTTTTATAAGTTGCACTTTATGGCGAGATTTGCTAAGCACTGTTCATGTTTATGGCACCTTAGAATGCATAGGCCTTGTTTAAGTGTGAATGTGACATGTTAAAACTCAGTAATAGACACTGTGGCTGCACTTTATTCAGTTAGCACACTGTGAGATTTTATAGCTCTAGAGAGAAAGAACCCCCTTTTACTCAGGTGTAATTGTGTGAACATTTTGTTACCATTATGCAAGGAGGACATGCAGTAGGCTTAAGAGACATTTTATGAACATTATCTCCTTCATTTCCAGTTACCTTCCACTGGGGAAGGATCCATTCAAGGACTGTGGGAAATGTGGGTTGTTGGAAATGTTCAGTGGTAAAATGTTGTTTCCTTCGCTAATGTATGTAACTGTGCTGGAGTGATGTTAA
>NW_019485260.1:0-600 GCF_002814215.2 Seriola lalandi dorsalis | reverse complement strand
ATCAGCTGCTGTTCTGTTGATACTGAAGAAGACCCCTGAACCTGATAGATAGATAGATAGATAGATAGATAGACAGACAGACAGACAGACAGACAGACAGACAGATAGACAGTCTCTTTGTGTTTGTGTCTGACATGCTGCTGCCCCAGCAGACTGCAGCAAAAAAGAGTACACTAGTCACCAACGACTGATAAAACATTCGCAGCATTTCACTGCAGACGTCAAGGACCTGAGCCTCCTGAGGAAAAAGAGCCAGCTTTGCCCCTTCAGGTAGATGGCATCTGTATTCATGGGCAGTCCAAGTGCACACCTAGGTATTTATAAGTGTGCACCACCTCAATGTCCTTTCCTCAAATGTTTACTGGCTGAAGGCTGGGTGTAGACCTACGAAAGTCCATGACCATCTCCTTGGTCTTGGAGGTGTTCAGAAGGAGGCGGTTCTTGTCGCTCCATTCACTGAAGGCCATCGTCAGATCCCTGTACTCCACTACAATAGCTGTGTCATCCGAGTATTTCTGGATGTGGCAGGACTCACAGTTGTATTTAAAATCCGCCATATAAAGGGTGAACAGGAAAGGAGCCAGAACAGTCCCCTGTGGA
>NW_019485259.1:0-600 GCF_002814215.2 Seriola lalandi dorsalis | reverse complement strand
TCCTCTTTCTTCCTGTTAGATGGCTATGTATCTGCCATTATTTATATTATGCCCGCTTACCATTTGCAGGGTGGGACTGGAGTCTATCCCAGCTCACACTGGGTGGGAGGTTTTGCTCGACAGCAAAGAATTCCTTGCTGCACTTCTGCTATCACTTATTTAGCCTGTTGATCTGATGATACTGTTTCTGTCTGTTTCTTGTGTATTTTGTTCTTTTGCACCTACAAAAAAAAAAAAAGAAGTGGATCTTCCAATGTTTAAGAGGCTTTGCTGTTGGCGTGTTGTGCTGTTAATAAAGTCCTCTGAGACAAATGTGCGATTTTGAGCGAGTGAAATAAAATGGAAAAAGAGAGTGAGAGAGAGAAGGAGAGAGAGAGAGAGGTAGGAATCTTTTTTTTCTTTTATTGACTTGCTCTATATGAAAAGTTCCCTGTGATAACTTCTGTTATGATTCGTTGCTATATGAAATGAAATGAAACCAGGATGGATATTGTCAGGTTCTGCTGCACATTAATCAGGAGTCAGGTCATGTTTCTGTTTCCAAAAACAAGCTGCTGATTCTTTTTTTTATTTAGGTTATTTTTTGGGGCATTTTTGAGC
>NW_019485258.1:0-600 GCF_002814215.2 Seriola lalandi dorsalis | reverse complement strand
GGAGGCCACAGTATGTTTTTCAGCCCCTTGGTAGTGTCTGCAGCTCTAACAAGCTGCACCAGTCAGAGGGTAGGGTAGTCTGTTCACAGTCTGACAGGCAAAACCTGTGGCAAAAAAAACAGCAAAGCACTTGCTTCTGCTTGTACAGCTTATTGCTGTGAGCACACAGAAATAATTGAAGGCAACCAGAATGAGTTCATAACATTTTTCTTGAGTCAGAGCTTCTTTCATCTGGATTATAGCACCAAGACAATTAGTACGAGGACACGTGTAAAGGGACAAAAATAGGATTTAAAAATTTTGTCATGACATCCCCGTTGGATATTATTCCCTAGGACAAGTGACATGGATTCAAGCTGACCACAGCTGCAGTTGTTCATAAGCAAAGTACAAACCATCTCAAGCCTTGGTATAAGGTTATAGGGGTGAGTGTTTGATAACCAAAGGATAAGAAAATATTGATTAACCCTCTCAGGTCCATTGCTTTTTTGCTTCTGCATGAATGAAGCATGGAAATAGTTTTTCGACTTGTGTGTGTATATTTAAGCTAAAACTTCAGTTCTGTCTCGTCACTATTCTCTGTGTCTGTTAATAAATACG
>NW_019485257.1:0-600 GCF_002814215.2 Seriola lalandi dorsalis | reverse complement strand
TAATTGAATTTGAGCCCTAACCTCGTTGTTTGTCAATGCCAGTAACACAGCTACAGGCTGATATCTTTCTCTGATGAGACAACGTCGCCGCTGAAGCCAGAGGCTGTATATTGATCTTATTTAAACTTCAATGTCAGGTCATGTTTTATTTATCGGCTGCGAATTAGCCTCCACGCACCTTAATCCACACTGTGATGGAGCTGCCTGCAGTCTAAATCTGCTGCACACTTTTATCGCTCCATCCTTCTTTTCATTTTGCGCTCGCTAATTAATGAAGCGCTAAAACAACCCCAGTGATGGAACTTTAGGAGGGAGCAGACGCTTGACCGAGTACTGAGGTGACATTTTAAGGTTGACGGAGATGTAATGTCAACCGACTCAGTGTCTCGACTTTGTACAATCCCTCTAAAATTGCATGCGGAAGAAAAGTTATGAAATCATCTCCCTTCCTGAGAGCGCTCTATTTTCAGTCGTGGGTCAAACTGTGCTTAGCCTTGCATATAATCAGGCCACATGGAGCAGTCTGCCACCTTCTGCAATCCAGGGAAAAGAAAGAGAAAGGAGGGCAGAACTACATATGAGAGATTTTTTTTTTTTTTT
>NW_019485256.1:0-600 GCF_002814215.2 Seriola lalandi dorsalis | reverse complement strand
AATATAATATAATATAATATAATATAATATAATATAATATAAAGACCATTATACAACAGGTCAAAAATAACAGAAACAACTTACAATGTTGCCTCATCTCACGTAAAGTCATTGTAATAAATAATTTACTCTCTTTATATTTATTATTTATCATAATTTCCAATTAATCTTTCTTTCTAATCAGTTTAAACTCAACCAAACTTTACTTTTATATTTCAAATTTTCACATTTTTGTCCCCTGACTGAATGATTGTGCATCACTGTCACAGACGCCTGAGAGGAACTTAAAGAGGCAGGAAACAAACTATTATCTGATGTAGAGAAAAGATCTTTCAGATTTATTCTTCCCAGTGAAGCGTCCTCCTGCAGACAGGCGACAGGGAGAGTATAAAGTCAGACATGATGTGGGAAACTGCAGATCTTTCGTTTGTGACCCCACATAACCTCAAAAACACGAGGCTGCAGGACAATGTGGAGAGTGTGGCTCCCTCTACAGGACGTATTGCGTCTCACATGAATTTAAAGTAATTCAACTTATTAAAGTGACTCTTACACTTTCTATGCAGTGTGGCTTTTGTATTTTACACATTTTTACATTTA
>NW_019485255.1:0-600 GCF_002814215.2 Seriola lalandi dorsalis | reverse complement strand
AATCGGCTGTCTTGGTTTTGCATTGCGAACCTCTGAAATGCACAACAGGATGAAAGACCTTGCTCTGCAGAACGGCATATTTACAAGAAAATAAGGGTTTGTATTTCATGTTTGAACAACTTGTATTGTAGGCAGACTACTATGATCCCTTTTTGACCTCTTGTACATAGAACCAGTGATCAGCATCTAAAACTGATTTATTGCTTTTTTTTTCTGTAACTTTGAGCAGGTTGTCTGTGTAAGACCCCCTTTTTTATATTTGGTTATTTTTAGTTAGGCTAAACCTTCAAAGCCTCAAATGCAGTGTCCTGTTTTCCTTGAATTTCCTGCTTTGTTCTGATTGCAGCCTTGAGTCCTTTTTTGATTTGTTAAATCTTAAGGGTTAAGGATTTTGTCAAGCCTTTGCTTGTTTAAAGTGTGCGGTTGTACTGGAGTTATTTTGTACTTGAATGGTACATTCATTCAAATCTTTGGAGGGTCTGCTTCTGGGTTTATAACAAGAACATCATCAGACTTTACTGAATGCAGCCCTTTTCTCCATCTTGTGGAACAGATTAGTATTTTTTTTTCTCCATGCAATGAGATCTAAAAGAAAATGTC
>NW_019485254.1:0-600 GCF_002814215.2 Seriola lalandi dorsalis | reverse complement strand
CTCCTCTCCTCCTCTCACCGAGGCCCATTCCAGAAAGATCCAATTACAATCCCATTATAAAGTGACATGAGGAGATCTGGCCCCGGAGTCCCCATCATGAAGCAGTCTGAGGCGTGTGTGTGAGCCATCCACTGCAGTGCAGAGGTCTCACCTGCACTGTAGAATAGTCCGAGCTGAACTGGAGGCAACAGAACTGCACCCCACAGGCAGAACAACACATTACACACACACATACGTGCACGCACATACATTGGAGCCTTTTTGAATTAGCAATCTAAAATTCATTCTAAAACACAATACCTATAAGCGATTTACCAGCTCAGCACGGTTTTGAGGATTAAATGGGAATCAGCTGTGCAAGCAGCTGAGTCCATAATGTAGATGGAGCTTATACACATGTATAGCTGCTGTTTCTACTTCTGTATCTAACACTAAAGGTGAAGAGTCACAGCATTTATTCAGATTCAAGCTGCTGTTCGGCTCTTGGCCCAGTCAGGCTGTGTAGCAGCCAAACTGTAAGCAGGCCAGTGGGGGTGGGGGGGTTTGAAAAGGGCACAGAATACGCAAAGGTATACACACACACACACACACACACACACA
>NW_019485253.1:0-600 GCF_002814215.2 Seriola lalandi dorsalis | reverse complement strand
GGGCCTGGAGGATCAGAGGAGAGGAGAGTGGGAGGGGGGGGGCGAAGGTGAGAGAGGAGAAAGGAGAACGATGGATGCTCGGGCTTCGGGGGCTAAAGGTGGGATTAACACTTCGCATTCCTTTACTGGGGAATGTAACCTGTCACTTTGTGTTTACGCGTTTACAGCAGCCATGATCCGGCAGTCAGGTTATATACAGTACATTATTTGGCCAGAAGTGTGCGGACACCTCAGCATGAAGTCCTTCCAAAATCATGGGCGTTAACCTGCTGCTGTGACGTCCTCTCCTGGCTGCAGGAGCAAGAACATTGGGGAGGTCCAGCACTGATGTTGGGTGATCAGGCCTGACTCCCAGTCTGTGTTCCAGTTCATCCCAAAGGGCCTGGATGGGGTCAAGGTCTCTCAAAGTCATTTCTTTAAGGACATGGCTTTGTGCACAGGGATAATGGATGGATGATGCAGACGAACACATTCCTGATTTGGTCTTATCAGTCATGATGTATCCTTCCCCGATTCGTCAAGCTCCTATCACGTGATCCCTTTTCTGGAAGATGGCATCAGCCTCGACTGTCAGTGATGAATGCAGAACAGATAACGACG
>NW_019485252.1:0-600 GCF_002814215.2 Seriola lalandi dorsalis | reverse complement strand
AATGTCAAAAAACGTCATAGTATAGTAAGGCATAAAATCGCCATAGTATAGTAAGGCATAAAAATATCAAAAACCGTCGTAGCATAATATGGCACAAAAATGTCAAAAAATGTCGTAGTATAGTGAAGCATTAAATTGCCATAGTATAGTAAAACATAAAACTGTCATACTATAGTAAAGCAAAAAAAATATCAAAAAAACGTCATAGTATAGTAAGGCATATAAATGTCAAAAAACGTCATAGTATACTAAGGCATAAAATCGCCATAGAATAGTGAGGCATAAAAATGTCAAAAAACGTCATAGTATAGTAAGGCATAATTTCGCCATAGTATAGTAAGGCAAACAAATGTCAAAAGTAGTCATAGTATACTAAGGCATAAAAATGGCAAAAAAGGTCATAGTACAGTAAGACATTAAAATGTCATACTATAGTGAGGCACAATAATGTCAAAAAACGTCATATTATAGTATGGCATAAAAATGTCAAAAAACATCATAGTATAGTAAGGCATAAAATTGCCATCGTATAGTTAGGCATAAAAATGTCAAAAAATGTCATACTATAGTAAGGCACAAAAATGTCAAAAAACGTCATAG
>NW_019485251.1:0-600 GCF_002814215.2 Seriola lalandi dorsalis | reverse complement strand
ATCAATTTCCCCTACGCGATAAATGAAGTATCTATCTATCTATCTATCTATCTATCTATCTATCTATCTATCTTGCCTCACACTGTCTTCCAGGCTTCTCTGTTTGTGGTATGAAAACAGATGCATACTCTATTAAATAGCAAATACAGTTGTATTGAAGCTCTGTATTGTGCTGTGATTCATCTGGGCAGCTTTTTTTGCTTTGGTGACCCGAGTGGAGAAAAAACAAAACTATTAATCCTGCAGCAGCACCACATGTAAGTGTGTTTACAGTGTGTAAGTGAATTTATACCTCTGCCAAGGAGGTCATGTTTTCACCCGTGTCTGTCTGTTTGTTTATTTGTCAGCTGGATTATGCTGAAGAGTGCTGAACTGATTTGCGCCAAAGTGGGTGGAGGGATGGGTCCAGAGCTGGGGGAGAAACTATTCAATTTTGCTGTGGATCCGGTTAAAGGGGCAGATCCAGGAATTTATTTATCACTTTCCTTAAGATTTTAGTCATTTTCTCAGGAAATGATGTATGGATCTCGACAGAGATCAGACATCTTCATGGTGCTGAGATCTTGGACTTTGTAGAATTCGGTGGGAATGTTTGGCCCT
>NW_019485250.1:0-600 GCF_002814215.2 Seriola lalandi dorsalis | reverse complement strand
CTGACTTAAGATTTTAGCCAGTCAGAGCTATTGTACAGAAAAAGTCACAGGTTAAACAAGTTATAATGTTGCAATGATACAAATCCAGAAGTATAGAGGTTTTTTCAGAGTGGATGGTTGGCAGATCTATAGCTTCAAAAGAAGCAGCCATGAACAAGTAGTCTCAGTCAGGAGGGATGTTTAGTCCAGACACACACGCATAGAGTCCGAGGAAAATGGTCACAGACACTGTTGACTATTGTATTCAACATTTCAAGGAAATGAAAGGCACTGCACAGCTTATAACAGGCATGAGAAAAGATTGGGTCCTATTTCTTGCAGAGAATATCGAGCTGCAGATTTCCACAAAGATCAGTTTCAGCACTCCCAGTGACAAGAAAGGACTAATCTGATTTATCACATAATGTATTCCTAAAGAGCTCGTTCCCTCTGGGCTGCATAGTAGGTGGTCTCCAGAGTGCTAATCGCCTTTATCAAACATGAAAAATTATTTGGTCTAATCATGCAACTCGTGATGGCATAATTTCACTACAATTAATATGTGCAATGAATGTCATGATTGTAGATACTTCTCACTGTGCAATCAATTTTTTTTTTTTT
>NW_019485248.1:0-600 GCF_002814215.2 Seriola lalandi dorsalis | reverse complement strand
GAGAAGCATGGATTTCCTGTGTGTGGCGTGGATCATGTTGGTGCTTATTTTCTCGCTGAAACAGAATGAGGTCAGCTGAGTGTACTTCCTCTCGGTGAGCGTCGGTCGTCCATCAGCCCCACACTGAACCGTGCGAACACGTCTGACCACCCACCTCACCTCGCCTCCAGGGGTTGTGGCGTTAACGCAGAAGCACAGAGCTCTGCCAACCTCAGCCTCAGTAATCACAGAGGCAGGATGCGGCTCAGGACTGAAGCTGGCGCAGTGAAAACATACAGTAGATGGTTGGTTAGTAGACGAGCAGAGAAAGAGAGAGAGAGAGAGAGCGATGGGAGAAGAAGGCGTTCGGCTCTTTGTCTGACTCACTGGTTCATGCTCCTTTGTCTGCTTGCCTGTTTACACAATAGGTCAAATTACTGTGCTACTACTGTTTGTGTGTTTTGGAGAGAATATTTTTGGCTCACAGGTGTAAACAGCTGTTGTGTGGGCCGTAGCTGTTGTTGTGTTGTTGAGCCCTTTTCTGTCCGGACGTTAGCGACTGCCCCGATGCTGTCAAACGATCGATCGGTTGGTTAAATTGATCGGTTAATGAGCAAAGGA
>NW_019485247.1:0-600 GCF_002814215.2 Seriola lalandi dorsalis | reverse complement strand
ACCCACCAAACATAACTCTTTGTCTTTCTTTGAATCTTTCCTTAGGTTGATCTTCCCTATGTCTGTTTTCTTTTCTTTTTTCCCCTGTTCAATTGATCTTTTTTACTTATATAATTTGCTTTACCCTTCTTCATGTTGTGTTTTGCCTTCTGCTTTCTCTCTCTCTCTCTCTCTCTCTCTCTCTCTCTCTCTCCCTCTTTATTTCAATCTGCAGGAGTTCAGGAGTAAAATATAACCGGGCGTGGTATGCTGCTCTGGCCTTTGTGACCCTGGTGCTGTTCAGTGTTGCAGTAGGAGCTGTGGTCTTCATGGCTGTATACTACACCCACCCTGAGGCCTGTTTACTGAACAAAATCTTCCTGGGAATCAATGGCAGCCTCTGCCTCATCATCTCAATGCTGGCCATCTCCCCATGCATACAGAAACGTGAGAAACCTGCACTCATAAGCACATTATCTCTTTTGAGTGTGTAATGCAAGTAAGAATACAAGTATTTGCATTACAGGTGTTGTTCATGGAAAGCCTCTTGGTTTATCACAGAGAGAAATTTATAAAAGGCAACAAATTTGAGACACAATAATCAAACATAGTATAATGATA
>NW_019485246.1:0-600 GCF_002814215.2 Seriola lalandi dorsalis | reverse complement strand
ATACATTATTGACCTTTATAAAAACTATGGTTTCAGTATGAGATCTGTAACAGCAGGTATACTGATGGGTCCACATTTCCTGCCAATAAAACCAGCTGTTCTCTCTTCAGGTGAAGGTTTGATCTGAGACTCTTCCAAAGCTCTGATCAGCTCCCAAGCTTCTACAGTATTAAAAATGTGGTTTGCATAGCAGCCAGGTTATGTTTACTAGGAGGTGTCATCTGAGACATAGCTGTATTACATCATGTTTATCTCTCCTAGTATTGTTAACAATCTACTTTGTTGTTAGAAGTTAAAATAATTAATGACGTCATCTGACCTGGTGATAAACTGACCTTCACTTTCTTTTGGGATTTGTTTGGCTTCCTAACACATAAAGTTTTGTTTTCTCAATCATTAACAGAGCTATGATCTTTTGTTTGTTCAAAACATTCTTCAGGGATGAATACCTGAACCTGCAGTAAACTGTCCTGTTGAAGCACCAACACTGATGCTGCCTGTGAACACAGCTCATGTATGTTCATGGTATTAACACCATCCATAACTGCAGAAGTTCATTTAGGCTTAGCCACAACCTGTGTAAGATTGTAGATGTCCAAA
>NW_019485245.1:0-680 GCF_002814215.2 Seriola lalandi dorsalis | reverse complement strand
TAATCAATAAATCAAGTCATTTCTGCAGGTTTATTGGAAATTAACTAATAATTAATCAAAATTGAGTTTTAAAATGTTCCTGTGAAATGTGAACAAAACTCAACTCGGATCGTATCCTCGTTGCTACGGTGTCGACTCCAGCTGGCTGGAAAAAGTCAGCAAAGATGAATAAAGTGATGAAAACTACAAGCAGTGAGTTGTAGCTGAGAGCAACAGTGTGCGTCACATTAGAAACTGATCCATCTGCTCTACAGTGACACCACACCGTCAGCACACACACCGTCACCACACACACCGTCAGCACGCACAGCGTCAGCACGCACACCGTCACCACGCACACCGTCACCACGCACACCGTCACCACACAGTCACCCCACACACCGTCACCACACTGTCAGCACACACTGTCAGCACACACACTGTCAGCACACACACCGTCACCACGCACACTGTCACCACGCACACCGTCACCAAACACACCGTCACCACACGCACCGTCACCACGCACACCGTCACCCCACACACCGTCACCTAACACACCGTCAGCACACACACGTCACCACACACACCGTCAGCACACACACCGTCACCCCACACACCGTCACCACACACACCGTCACCACACACACCGTCACCCCACACCTGATTACCGTCACGCACCGTCACCACACACACCGTCA
>NW_019485244.1:0-812 GCF_002814215.2 Seriola lalandi dorsalis | reverse complement strand
AAAGGCTACCTCACTCACTCTATCACAACATTAAAAGTCAGGTTTACAATTCACACACAATTAAACTTGTGGACATACAGAAAAAAAAACAATGGCATAAAACTTTGTTTGTTTGTTTTTCTAAAGAACTGTCAGAGAGCATGTCATAATAGCAATAACAACATTTCTGAGTGTGTGAAAAATAGAAGATGAAAATAAGAACTATTAGATTAAAGAATGTGTAAACACCAGGTAAACCATCACTCCAACTTTCGGTATTTGTCAGCTGCTAGACTTCAGCTAGTTCTCAACAAGGTTCAACATACAGTCCTAGCATCAGTAGGCCGTTAACATTTCACCATTTATATCATTGACTTAAACATCAAAGGTCAGAGAGCTGCATTGCAAGGCTCAAGGACACTTCAACATGTGGATGGAAGAAAAAAGTAATCGAACCACCAACCCTTCGATAAGTGGCCCACATTTACCGACTGGACTGAACCACAACCACCCCTTTCACACGAGGAGATACACAGAGGTGCACACACAACAGAAAAGACATCTCTCTCTCTCTCTCTCTCTCTCTCTCTCTCTCTCTCTCTCTCTCTCTCTCTCTCTCTCTCTCTCTCTGACATTAAGTAACATCAACCAACCTGAGAAAAACAGAGAGAACACGCCAGAAGACACAGACACACACAGGAACAAAGGAAAATATGTAGTGTTGTAAACAGTGAAAACACAGACACATAAACACAAACACACACACACACACACACACACACACACACTGTTTAGTGTTCTTATTCAATCAAGCAGTGTGTGTACTTGAGCAT
>NW_019485243.1:0-600 GCF_002814215.2 Seriola lalandi dorsalis | reverse complement strand
AGCATGAGTGAACAGTTTACCAGGTAAAGGAAGGTTCCCACCTGTGTTCTACCTGGATGTTAAAGTCCTAAAGAAGAGACCAAGCAGCAGAAAGCATCTCCATGTTAATATCTGATCAGCTGTGATTAGAATGAGGACGGCTCCTGAGAGCATGTCAAGGTCAAAAACACTGCCGCGGCCCTAGAGGATGAATGTGGTCATTTGATATGATCACGTGATCTGCCATAATTTGATTTTCCAAATGAAACTTTTTGACCATTAAGATGCTGGCGGTGGTTAACTGCTACTAATTTAACAAACATGTGATGAAGCAGCAGCTACAAATGCTGATGATGCAGAAAGCAAAGAAAGCTCAGTAACTAATGAGATATGAGGCTGAACAGTAAAGAGAAACGTGGGCTCACTATTTGGCAAGTAACAGGTCACTGTTGCCCTTTTTATCAAATGTGTTATAACAGTTTTTAAATGATTTATAGTGTTAGCAAGTGAATTAATAAACTAGTTATAAAACTATTCATAAATCTTTTGCAAGGGGCGTCTGATTGTAAAGTGGTAGCAGTCGCTCCCAGCACCACCCTCTTCCTCACACACACACACACA
>NW_019485242.1:0-600 GCF_002814215.2 Seriola lalandi dorsalis | reverse complement strand
TAAAGTTAGGGTAAGGGGCTAGGGAATGCATTATGTCAATGAGTGTCTGCACAAAGATAGTGTGTGTGTGTTTGTGTGTGTGTGGGCTTGTTTTACAATATTTGAGGGGACCACTGTGTTTTTGGGGTCCGACAGCTTTGCGGGAAGAAAAATGCAGGACCCCACAAGTTTAAATGGTTGTTTGAGGGTTGATACTTGGTTTTAGGGTTCAGGTTAGAATTAGGGTTGGGGTTAGACATCCACTTCTGGTGGTTAAAGTTAGGGCAAGGGGCTAGGGAATGCATCATGTCAACGATAAGTCCCCGCAAAGCTAGATGTACAAGGGTGTGTGAGTGTAAGGAAATAGACAAAAATAAAATATAACCTGTTTCCCTTCATGAATAACATTTTATTTGAATGATAAAACGCAGTCATCAACAATTAGCACGTCAATTTATAATAAAATGATTGCACCAAATTATATTAAACTCCAGTGGAAGATTAAAATGTCAATAATGAGCTCACCAAGTGAAAAGCATAAATATATTTGTGTTTTTGTGTGTGTGTGTGTGTGTGTGTGTGTGTGTGTGTGTGTGTGTGTGTGTGTGAGTCCATTGTTGG
>NW_019485241.1:0-601 GCF_002814215.2 Seriola lalandi dorsalis | reverse complement strand
GTGTGTGTGTGTGTGTGTGTGTGTGTGTGTGTGTGTGACTATTGTCAGTACTTGTGTGTGTCTTTGATTCGTCCTGGCCATCCAGACAGTCGACCTGCCCGTCACCGACCGCTTCTCGATGCAAACACACACCTGTGCTGCAGCGGAAAGCTCCGTTCCTGCAGCCTGACGAAGAAACACAAAGACACGCGGGAATTCACACAGTGAAAGACGCGGGGAACTTGTGACGCACGTGGTTTCTGCGTCTTACTCTTGCAGCACATCTCGTCGCTCCGGTCGCCACAGTCGTCGACGCCGTCACACGTCTGACTGAGAGACACGCACTTCCCGTTCACGCAGCTGAAGTCGCACTCCTCGCCTGTAACGCACAAGGTCACACGCACAAGGTCACACGCACAAGGTCACACGCACAAGGTCACACGCACAAGGTCACACGCACAAGGTCACACTCTCGACAGAACAGAATAGAACCGAACAGAAACACTAATTACCGACCTGGTGTCTGTACGCATGTTGCCGTAGCGACGTCCCTGTTGTCGACGTTGACCTTGTCGTAGATCACACATTCCGCCAGGGAGTTCTCGTAACCTTGGCAACGGAC
>NW_019485240.1:0-686 GCF_002814215.2 Seriola lalandi dorsalis | reverse complement strand
CATCACAAAGTTCCAGAAGTCCTGACGGCTGGTTTTAAGGCTCAGTTTCTGAATACAGGCTGTGTGCATTTCTATGTGGACTGAGGCTTTGATACTTTCACAGTATTAATATAGAAGCTAGAGCTGATCTATAATCACACTACACATGGACAGAGACAAAGCAATAGTATCTGATCAGTACGAGGCTGATACCCAAGTTCAGGTATCGGAATCTGGAAGAAAGAAATGATGTTGGAACGTCTCCAGACTCAAAGTAGAAGGTGCGTTTGATTGAGCGCCTCATTTACATACTCATGTCAAATTTTAGTTTTTATTTCATCTCTTTGCTGCCGCACAACAGAGTAATTCATTGTCGTGGAACAGAGAGGCCATTTACCGCGATGATGATGATGCAACCCATCATCGCGCTCCCATCTCCCAGGGTAGTCAAAACAAGCACGACTGATTGTCTCTGGGACGTCTCCTGCACCTCGGAGGACATTTGCATAAAGTTGATGCTTTCTCAGCTTCTCATGTCGTTGCCACTTGGAGGCTGAATCACTGCAGCGTGACCCGCTGCACAGCCACTGGTTAGCTGCATATTGTGTTTGTACACTTAAAAGAAGATTTATACTTCTGATACTCACTGTAAACAAGCACCGCTGTTTAAAAAATCCAAGGAGGGGAAGAGAGAGGGACAGATGTGG
>NW_019485239.1:0-601 GCF_002814215.2 Seriola lalandi dorsalis | reverse complement strand
CTCATGTGTAATGTCTTGAAGCTAAGTGGGTTATTTTTCATACTCGGTATTCATGCCAGAAAGGGTTAATGGTAACACTTTACTTTAAGTACCCCTATCTAGAGTTTGTAAATATTTAATAAATGGTTTATACCACAAGTTAATGTAGTTATGTGCGCATATAGGCGTTTTAAATGTATTTTTAAACATCTATAACCCCGCCTGAGGACACCCATGAGCTGAGGCTGCTGTATAATAGATAGGAACTGACAATACAGTTGTAATAATATAAAATATAGCTTGATAGAAGTTCTAATGGTTATCAAACACTGTGCATTCATTAGCACTTAAAATGTCCTTATATCTGCTACATAATTGTGTGCAATAAATGATTTATTAAATGTTTATATACTGCGTACGAATGCTACTTAGGGGAAGGTAAACTGTTACCGGATGGGATTTATTTTCATTTTGCAGATTATTATCAACGCTGCTCATGTGGTAATGGCTAATGACGTTAACGCTAGCTAGCTTGCGAAACCCATAGAAGCTAATGGCAGCAACAACACAAAATTCACTGATTAACAGTGGCTGTTTGGAGGTGGACTAATTTGTTTGTCAC
>NW_019485237.1:0-601 GCF_002814215.2 Seriola lalandi dorsalis | reverse complement strand
ACTCTACCCACCTCTGACGAGAGATGTAACGAAACAGACTCCACTGTTAAAACTGTTAAATATTACGATTATTGTGAAAAACAAATTAAAAATGAGAGAAATATAAAGTGGATATACTCACTGAGAAAGAGGCAGCAGATCAAAGTGTGATGGACTCTCATGTTTGAAGCTCAGGTGGTTTATTACTGCGTCTTCCTTCTTCACTGTCAAACCAAGAACTTCTCTTTTCTCTAAATGATGAAATCTCCTCCCCTCTATGTTTACCTTTTTTTCTAATGCAGAATTCACCAACTGCACATTTTGTCAGTCACTCAGTCATGAGACTACATAATATGAACAATAGAGAGTAAATGACCTACAGCCCTCTCTTTTCCTTCTTTGACAGTATAGCGCCAACAGCCGCTAAAAAACATACACATGACGTTTATCTGTTGGTAAAATAGTTAGCCACAAAGCTAGCTAATGCCATGGTTTGTCAGTGGAAGACAGCTAATGAGCAGTAAACGTATATCGTTATACTTATTCTGCCAAAATGACATAATGGTAAATGTATGCACGACTTGCATGTCAGTACAGGTACAGTCGGTACATTAGAAACTCA
>NW_019485235.1:0-601 GCF_002814215.2 Seriola lalandi dorsalis | reverse complement strand
ATCATTTGATCTATAAAACATCAAGAAAAGGTGAAAAATGCCCATCACAATTTCCTCAAACCTGTCAATTTTCTGTTCTGTTGGACCATTTTTGGTTGAAAAACTACTTAAGCGATTAATTGACTGTGATTAATTTTAGATCTAGTTTGTAGCTCCACAGGTCAAGGAGGCTAACTTATTCAGTAGCAGGGAAATCTAGTGCATCTGGTATGATGTTTCATTTGCATAAATAAAATAATAAAAACAAATTAATAATTAACAAATAATTTGGTTTGCTGAGGTCAGGAAGGAAATTATCACTTGTATGAATATATCAATCTGATATGATATCAGGTTTTCAACAAATGATCATTTGCAGACGATGATGTATCTTACATCAGCGTAATGTCGGGTAAATTATGTTTGCTCAGCCAAACTGCTGTTTTCCAGAAACAAAAAGTGGGTGGATCCACACAGTTTGGACTCAGTCAATTAAACTTCAGGTTGACAACAACAGATGGGCCAAGGCGATGACCTCGTCGCCCTCCACCCTCCCCTGAGTCATTATCACCCTGTCTCCCCATCTAACCTTTTCACCTGTGCGCCATCCATCCTGTTTTTC
>NW_019485234.1:0-601 GCF_002814215.2 Seriola lalandi dorsalis | reverse complement strand
CAGTTATCTGCTCACTCAACTGAAGTGGACTTTGGTTCTGGTGACACTGTTTGAACAGGAAGATGTTTGTTTGTATGAGGGGATGGGTTTAAAGTCCTGTAGATTCTCTACTTTGAGACTGCTTGAGCACCGTGTTAGCAGTTTGGTATCGTTTTGAATATCTGACAGTCTGTTTCTGCTGTAAATGGTTTCAGTCAAAATCACCTACAGACTCTTTACTTTGTTGTTTTGGCAGTTTGTGACGTTCTTTGGGTCCTCGGAGTAAGAACAACTATCTCTCCTGTCGTGAAGTGACTGAAGCTGCAGTGTCAGAGAAAACCTGCTAACATTGTCTTCAGTGTGAAAGGGAACAATCAGCCTTCAGTCCTCGGTCACATGCAGTAGTCCCAGGTGTTTATTGACTCCAGCTCTGATCAGCAGAGTTTGATTTCAATATCCAATAGTGACTATTAGTATATGAAAATCTAACATAAATGTCACCATTTTATTATTGTACCAACGTTAGTTTCAAGCAAATTTTTATCTGCATTCCATAAAATTTAGACATTAGCATATTGAGAGCACCACCCAACAAGACAAAACACACACACACACACACACA
>NW_019485233.1:0-601 GCF_002814215.2 Seriola lalandi dorsalis | reverse complement strand
AGCAGCAAGAGAGACAAATATATATACACATAGTGATGGAGGGAGAAAAAGAGATAATTAACCAGATAATTAGATATAATTAATCAATAGAAGCTGTTAAAATGGTTTTGGTTACAGTTTGACAGTTAATGTAGAAACACAGCCGTGCCCTCATCACTCATATTTCAGTGAAATGTTAAAGAAACAGAAAAAAAAACTTGTCAACAGTTGACGACAGCCATTAAAGTTGTGTAACATGCATCTGCTTAGAGCAACAACTTCAGACCCTCGACTAGTTCAAATCCAAAACTGTGTCAGTTTAGTTGGACACAGACTTCCTGATTGTTTTCCTCTCATTTATTCAAATTTGAAGTATATCTGTCTCCTGGCACCAGCTGTAAAGTGTGGATGGAGGTTTGGCCATAACAGAATTGTTGTGTATAAATATATAATATCAATATTAACATGTCTCGTTGTCTGTGTGTTGCCAGTGCTCCTATCCTGTGTGGGAGGACTTCAGCGCCAAGGCCACTAAGCTGCATTCCCAGCTCCGGTAAGTTTCTTTGACAGACATTTATATAAATAATCTAGTATATAAATGTAAATCTGTTTAGGAATATTG
>NW_019485232.1:0-609 GCF_002814215.2 Seriola lalandi dorsalis | reverse complement strand
CTAAATCCCCTCCAATTGTGTAAAGACCTAAACATTCATTTGCTCTAGTTAACATATGTATAGAAATGTCAGGAAACTATAAAGTTCTGTCTGAATATCATTCATTCTCAGCGTATTATTTCTATTCAATTATTATTTTAATGGCTCAACTTTCTGCATTTGTGCTTTTCTTATTTCAACATTTCTGTTTCTGTTTGTTTCTGTGGTTAAAGGAGGATTCATCCAATGTGTTATAAATAAAGTTAGTTAAAATAAATTCAGTCAGATTCTTTTCCTCAGTCCTGATGAATTCTCCTTCACATCTTTCACCTCATGATGTTTTCCATCAGATGGAAAGAAGTTAGAGGAGGTTATTCTGACTTTTGACTTCAGCCTGAGGGTTTTAACGCCCTGAGAGGAGAAGTGACTGATCTGAGGGGAAAGTAGATCTTATCAAAAACCAAAGAGAAACAAGTGAGTCATGCAGTTTCCACTTATTCATGTCTCATGTAGTTTCTCTGTCTCTCTGTCACCTGGTGTCTGTCTGTAGTGTCCCTGTCTCTCTGTCACCTGGTGTCTGTCTGTAGTGTCCCTGTCTCTCTCTCACCTGGTGTCTGTCTGTAGTGTCCC
>NW_019485231.1:0-601 GCF_002814215.2 Seriola lalandi dorsalis | reverse complement strand
CCCTCCTCTTTGCCCATTTTTGGATTAGCCGGGAGTTAGGGGGGCGGAGTCATACACTGCCAAGTAGGCGGCAGTAAGTTAATGGTTGTAGGGATGTCAGATTAACCATTTCAAAATTGCCGGTTTGTGTTTGTGAACATCACAAGCGCCATCAAAAAGAGCATGCAGTGTTGAGACTGCTGTAAATACTAGATTTTATAACCTGGATAAACCTCATAACTGGGAAACTCATGTCCATGTAAACACAATCTTTGATGTGTGTTGGGTCCCTTGAGCTGCTGAACTGTTGGTCCAACATTCGAGTCCATGAAATTTCTCCAGAATTAATGGATGAATTCTCATGAAACCTTGAGATGTTCATGGTCTCCAAAAATGTAGAAATTACATATCACATATACAGTATATTCCTGTCTACAAACATCAACTCAGTGTTTACAAGGTGCAAATATATCACTTCTGCTGAGTTTACTTGCACATTAATTTCATTTAAATAAACTTGCATTGAGGTAAGTATATATATATATATCTATATATATATATATATTACTCATCAATACTTATTTGACAACCTTTTTTCTGCTTTGACCTCTTAAAGTAACCC
>NW_019485229.1:0-601 GCF_002814215.2 Seriola lalandi dorsalis | reverse complement strand
ACTGTCTGTACTGCTATCTGTCCTCCTCTGTTACTGCATAGGTGAGACCACACACACACTTTTTTCTGTGTCTGTGTTTTTGTGTTCTGTCCATCCCTCTCTCGCTTTCTCTCTAACACACACACACACACACACACACACTCACACAATAGTCTGAAGGGTTAGTTTGGCCCAGGCGCCGGATGACAAATGAGACTTTTATTTGTGCGTCTCCTGATTTGTCCGTTGTTAATCCCTCATCATCTCTTCCAATCTTGTCCGGTTTCCTTCCCTCTCTGGCTTCTCTGTATCAGCCGTCCTTGTACTCTTGTTGCTGCATGCGTTGGTTTTTATTCTGTGGTGTGAGCCCATCAGATAAAACAGACTGCCAGGGTTTTCCTTTCTTTAGGCTTTTATCCTTCCTCTGTCTCTCCCTCACTGCTGGTTTCCAGGATGTGCTACAGTTGAAGCGTAGGGTAATATGTCAGGCAGATTTTACAGTAAATTGTAGCTGGAATCCACATTGGAAACATGGTTTCAGTGGTAAGTTGTTGGCAAATTGCACCGTGACTGTGTTAGGATCAAGAAAAAGGGTCACTTGACCACTACAATACATTTTTTT
>NW_019485228.1:0-601 GCF_002814215.2 Seriola lalandi dorsalis | reverse complement strand
TGGGTGATTTTTAAAAAGTAGTGATACCAAAAGGGCAAAGAAATAGCTGAGTCACAAAATGTGGTGTTTGTGTCAAATCAAGACACATCGAGAATATTTTCAAAAAATTATATCAACCTCAGTAAATGTTTCATTGAATGAACTTTTATGCACAAGCTGTCTATTTCCCTCCTTTTCCCCTATTCTTAGACTGCACATATTCTCATCAAACACGTCAATTAAATGTCTGAGGGATCATGAAAAGAGACGTCGCTAGACACGTGCAGTGTGCAGAAATTCATTGAAGTGTGAGCTTTAACACATAACCTGTGAGCTGTCCTTCTTCATATTGGGTTGTGCATTATTCAGTGACACAAGATAACTACATATCCATGTCATTCATCATTGACTGTCTGTAATCTATACCCACATTAGTATAAGTGTACAGCATGTATATGTTTGATCAGTATATAAACAGTCAAAGGAAAACAAAATTCCATCAACACTAAAATATATAATGTAAAATGTAGCTATTGTAATAATTGTCCGCACAAATGCAATAAGAAACGTATCTTTGGATATATATAAAATATCCTACAAAATAGCTTTAATCTAAATCTCC
>NW_019485227.1:0-601 GCF_002814215.2 Seriola lalandi dorsalis | reverse complement strand
CATCCAGACCTCCAGGTTCATCTGGGTCAGCGTTTACTGACTCAGCGTTCAGTTCCTCTGCTCCTCACCTGTGGAACCAGCTTCACCTGAGCTCTGCTGAAACTGTCAGCTGGTTTAAATCAGGGCTTGAAAACATCAGTTTACTGCAGCTCACATACAGAACATCTTTTGAATCTCGTGCATTTGCTTGATTTCAATGTCTTTTATCACTTCAGCACTTTGAAAAAAGCGTCCTGAGTTTCTTAACTGATTTTTATACAATATTGATACGACTTATTTAAATATTTTTACTTATTCAAATGTGTTTTTATTGTTTTTAAATGCATCTTAATTTATTTATTTGTAATGTATTCCCATGCCTCTTTAAAATCTGATTGTTTAAATTACACTGTAGATGTAAAAGCCCAACTAGGGACAAGAGCTGAGGATTAGCAACAGCTAAACTCCCTGTGCAACTCATCAGCTTCACGCTTTGTGTTGGAACTATGTTAAACTGCATCGTCCCTATTTCATAAATAAATAAACTAAAACTAAAAAACTAAAAACCTGGAATTAGTTCCAGCTCACACACAAAGTGTTTGGTGAGCAGACACTTAAATCA
>NW_019485226.1:0-601 GCF_002814215.2 Seriola lalandi dorsalis | reverse complement strand
ATTGAGTTGTGTGTTTTCCAGGTCTGGAGGATTCCATCGCATCATTTCGTGCCACCCATCAGGCCAGCAGTCCCTTCTGGGGTCGCGGCTCCAGGAAGCTCCTAATCCTTATTCCTCTCAACTCCAACATCTCTCACAAGCTGGAAGATGAAGACGACAACATCCGTTTTTATGACAACCTCCCAAACAACAACATAGACAGGGCAGGAGTCCGGGGCCGTGTCTACAAGCACAGCGTCTACAGAATACAGGACGAGCGTGGGAAGGTAGGTGTGAGCGTAAAATAACTGTCAGGCAGGGACTCTGGAAATAGGCTAAGGCAAGGAATAAACAAAAATTCACTCTTAAAGAGGAAAAACAAAAGGGCTATGAACTTAAACTATGACAAGAATTTACAAACAAAAAATCACTCTTCTCGAGGTACAAACGACTTACTTTGGCGATCACTATGGCTGTGGACATGGACAAAGGCTCGGGTGCAGGTCGAGGACAAAGACACTCTGGCACAAGACAAGGGGAACACAGATCTAAACACATGGAGGGAAATAGGGGACAGGTGGAAACACTTAGGGCAATCAGACTGAGACACATGAGGAAGGGC
>NW_019485225.1:0-601 GCF_002814215.2 Seriola lalandi dorsalis | reverse complement strand
TATATATATATATATAGACTTGCTCCTAGATGTGTCACAGTGTGCTCCTCAGTTCCCCTCAGCCCCTGGCTCCAGCCCCTCCTCACCTTTATCATGCCATGTTCTGCCCTTCATCTCCTGAGACCCGTCATTCTCCATCCGCCCACCAGATGTCCCCGCACATAAATCAGATTTTAAATTTTCAATTACCTGGGCTTCCCCACCCACTCACACACCTGTTCCCAGTTCCCTCACCACTCCACTCAGTATTTAAACTTTCCGTTGCCACCAGCTCCTTCTCAGATCGGCTGATTATGTCTGCTGTGTGTCTCCCTGTGTACTTGCTCGCTGCATGTAGCATCCTCTTGCCTCCAACTGGCTTCCTGCTTGTTCACCTGTCTGCCTGTAAACCTTATTTCACCCATTAAAGCAATATCACTGCATCAGCCAGGGTCCTCCCTGTCTGTGCTGTTACAAGCAACCTTGATAGGTTAATGTAACAGTTGCCTATATTTAATCAATTTGGAGGTTTAAAAGCCCATAAGCTATGTAACAAATAACCCTCATGTCTTATTAATAATATGCCTTTAAATTGCAGTGCAGTGAAAGCTTTTTTTTTTTT
>NW_019485224.1:0-1525 GCF_002814215.2 Seriola lalandi dorsalis | reverse complement strand
ATGCCTGACCAAACTATGACGTTTTTATGACCTTTTATGCCTTAATATACTATGATGTATTTTTGACGTTTTAAGCCATACTATACTATGACTTTTTTAGCATTTTTCAGCCATACTATACTTAGATTTTTTTTTGACATTTTTATGCCTTTCTGTACTATTTAGTTTGATGCCTGACCAAACTATGACGTTTTTATGAGGTTTTATTGCTTAAAATACTATGATGTATTTTTGAAGTTTTAAGCCATACTATACTATGATGTTTTTGGCAGTTTTCAGCCATACAATACTTAGATTTTCTTTGACATTTTTATGACTTTCTGTACTATATTGTTTGATGCCTGACCATACTGAGACGTTTTTATGACTTTTTATGCATTAATATACTATGATGTTTTTTTGACCTTTTATGCCATACTATACTATGAAGTTTTTTGGCATTTTTCGGCCATACGATACCAAGATCTTTTTTTGCATTTTTATACCTTTCTGTACTATCTTCTTTGATGCCTGACCAAACTATGACGTTTTTATGAAGTTTTATTGCTTAAAATACTATGATGTATTTTTGACGTTTTATGCCATACTATACTATGACGTTTTTTAGGATTTTTCAGCCCTACAATACTCAGATGTTTTTTGGCATTTTTATGCCTTTCTTTACTATCTTGTTTGATGCCTGACCATTCTTAGACGTTTTTATGACCTTTTATGCCTTAATATACTATGATGTTTTTTTGACCTTTTATGCCATACTATACTATGATGTTTTTGGCAGTTTTCAGCCATACTATACTTAGATTTTTTTTGACATTTTTATGACTTTCTGTACTATATTGTTTGATGCCTGACCATACTGAGACGTTTTTATGACCTTTTATGCCTTAATATACTATGATGTTTTTTTGACGTTTTATGCCATACTATACTATGATGTTTTTGGCAGTTTTCAGCCATACTATACTTAGATTTTTTTTGACATTTTTATGACTTTCTGTACTATATTGTTTGATGCCTGACCATACTGAGACGTTTTTATGACCTTTTATGCCTTAATATACTATGATGTTTTTTTGACCCTTTATGCCATACGACGGTTTTTTAGCAGTTTTCAGCCATACAATACTTAGATTTTTTTTGGCATTTTTATGCCTTTGTGTACTATCTCGTTTGATGCCTGACTATACTGTAACGTTTTTATGAGGTTTTATTGCTTAAAATACTATGATGTATTTTTGACGTTTCATGCCATACTATACTATGACGTTTTTTGTCAGTTTTCGGCCATACGATACCAAGATCTTTTTGGGTATTTATATGCCTTTCTATACTATCTCGTTTGATTCCTGACCATAATATGAGGTTTTTATGAGGTTTTATTGCTTAAAATACTATGATGTATTTTTGACGTTTTATGCCATACTATACTATGATGTTTATTGTAATTTTTCTTCCATACAATGCTAAGATTTATATGATACTTATTATACTATTTTGTTTGATGCTGCAGCACCACAAGGAAAGA
>NW_019485223.1:0-601 GCF_002814215.2 Seriola lalandi dorsalis | reverse complement strand
CCATGGAAACCACAGAGGGAAGCTGCTACTCTCCAAACAAACATCACTGCAGCCCTGAAGTTTGCCCAAGAGCACCTTGACATGCCACAGCACTACCAGCAAGGTGTTTTGAAGATTGATGAAACTAGGTCGAATTGTTTGGGAAGAACATGCATGGTGTAGAAAGGGCACTGCATCCCACAGGTGAAGTAAGGAGGAGGGAGCGTCATGATTTGGGGCCTTGCTGCCTCTGGGCTGGACAGCGCACCATCATCAAAGGGAATTCCCAAGTTTTTCAAGGTGGCTGTCCACCTGCTGAAGTTCAGTAGAAGCTGGGTGATGCAACTGGACTAAGACGCTAAACATCAAAGTAAATCTAATACAGAATGACTTCAAACAAAGAAGACCCAACTGTTGAAGTGGCCCAGTCAGATCCCAGACCATAACCCAGTAGAGATGCTGTGGAGTGACCTGGAGAGACTCGTTCACACCAGACATCCTGAAGCACTTCTATAAGGAAGAATGCTGATCAGACCCACCCAATGTGGTAGGTCTGTGAAGAATCTACCCACCCAATGTGGTAGGTCTGTGAAGAATCTACCCACCCAATGTGGTAGGTCTG
>NW_019485222.1:0-601 GCF_002814215.2 Seriola lalandi dorsalis | reverse complement strand
AACGAGCCCAGCCCCAACCCCAGCTCAGACCACTGTGCCTGTCCGCTACAGCCGGAGGAACAACCCAGACTTGGAGAAACGACGGATCCACCACTGTGATTACCCAGGTTAGAACAGTAACACAGGTCTGCCAGTGCATGTGCATGCTGATTCTTGTCACTGTTGTGTGAGTGTGTTTATTTTTACACTGCGCTGCGGTCAGGTGAATCTCTGGTCACTCACAAAGGTCAGCTTCAAGAAAACCAGCTTTATTTTAAGACACCCCTGCATTTTTTTCAAATTACATGTTGTGCTTTGAATGACTTTCCCAGGCCTGTGAGGCACGATATGTTCTGCAGCCACAGCAGAGAACACGCTGCTCTAGAATTAGAATATTTTAGCAATGGAGACCATCCGTCACTGTCTGTCAATTAACTGCCTGCTTCAAAAACTACTTTGTGCATTTATTATTACACCTCAAATAGCTTTGGCACTCTCAGCCGTGAGCTCTCACACATTGTTGTGGCTTTAAAGTCATCACTGGTATGATTGTGTAATGAAGTGTGTGTGTGTGTGTGTGTGTGTGTGTGTGTGTGTGTGTGTGTGTGTGTGTGTGTGTGTG
>NW_019485221.1:0-601 GCF_002814215.2 Seriola lalandi dorsalis | reverse complement strand
TCAAATTTGAACCTGTCTCTCTGTTCTGCAATTCAATCTTAATTGCCAAGTACTTCCATCTGAAGAGTTGTTAAGCAAACGGTGCGTATTATAGACGAGTCCGTGGCAGTAAACACTGAATAACTTAATCAAACACTGTCTGTCTCCCCGCTGCCTTTCCATAAAGTCAGGAAGTCTTTTGCCGTCGTCCCAGGAGAGGAGTTCCATAAAGACAGGGGAGCTGGTTACCTGCCACTTTCTTTTCTTTAGTTATATCGTCTCACCCTAGTGATAAATGGGGGTTTCATTCCTGCACTTTAAAAGATGGATTGGGAGCTTGATTCCCAGCTCTCCTACATTAAATGGTCTAATTCTTGCTCTTTCCTGCCCCTCTTCTTGTCACACTTTCAACATTTATCTCCGTCTTTTATTCTCTCCTATTTACTGTGTATCAATCTTATCATCAGAAGCTGCTTTTATTAATGCCTGACATCGTTTATTTTGGTGCTTCTCTTGTGGCACTCTTTTCATTCCGGGCTTGATGCCTCTCTCTTACAAATTTTTCTGCTTTTCTCCGTTTTTTTTTTTTTTTTTTTGCTCTTTAAGCCTCTGCTCCAGGTGG
>NW_019485220.1:0-601 GCF_002814215.2 Seriola lalandi dorsalis | reverse complement strand
TACACACACACACGCACACACACCTACACACACACACACACACATACACACGCATACACACATACACACATACACACACGCATACACACATACACACATACACACACACACACTCAGTCAGTCAGTTATCAGTCCTGTGTGTCTGAACACCACCTGATCGTTTCCTAGGTAATGTGGTTTGGCTGGATGACGACACGTCCATCCGAGCCCTCATCAACAGCAGCCACATGCCCGACCCGGAGGAGGCTGTTACCACGGAGACGGAGGGCTGCAGCCAGCCGGGCGAACAGAGCAAAGGTCAGGGTGTGAACGGAGAAGCGCTCTGCAGCGTCTCAGAGGAACGACACTGACGCGTGTTTTACACCTCACAGGTCGGCGAGGTCAAGGGTCAGACGAAGAGGAAGAGGGCGAGGTGGACGAGGACGAGGAGGAAACAGCGAAGAAGAGCAGCGAGGAGATCGAGGGGAAAGACAGCGATGGAGAAGTGGAGCAGAAGAGGAAGGTGGAGGGTGGACAGGTAGAGCAGAGCATTTCTGATACAGAAACTGATCAGGTTTATTGATCAGTGATGACATCAACAGGTGTGTGTGTGTGTGTGTGT
>NW_019485219.1:0-601 GCF_002814215.2 Seriola lalandi dorsalis | reverse complement strand
AAAAAAAAAAAAAAAAAACCTCTCTGCAGTTCATAATTTCAGTGGCATTTAACAGCGAATTGTATTTTTCATGCCAGCAATCAATCTGCGAAAGGTTTACCCATTTTTCAAAAGCCGCCTTTATTATTTCATGAGCTGTGTAAAATCTTGTGGCAGTCCATTCACATTTCAACAATACAACATCCCAGAGTGATAGAGAAGGTTCTGGTAAGTAGCATGGCAAGATTATGCACAGTGCAGCCCGAATGGTTTTTAAATCACAGTTTTAAAATGAACAAGATGGCCTCCTGTGGGTTTCTGTCAGACCCCGATGTCTTGAATGATATCGACGGTGAAGTCTGAAAGGCGGTTTTGTTCTCAAAAATGGTCCCTTGTGCAAAGACTTCTATCCAGATACAAATGCATCGGCTTGATACAGACACTCTGTGGAGATGTGCATATATGTGTGTGTGTGTGTGTGTGTGTGTAGGCGTCCCACAAAATCAACACCCACTCTTGTGTCCCGCCAGCCTTGTAATTCAGCTCTGTGAACACACCAATGTTGAGCCAATTTTTAATGTGTTTGTGAGTTATAGTGTTTTTTTGTTTGTTTTTTGTCAAC
>NW_019485218.1:0-601 GCF_002814215.2 Seriola lalandi dorsalis | reverse complement strand
GGGAAAAGTGCGGTGACGTAGTATAAAGAGAGACAAAGTCCACGTCAGGAGGAGGTTGTGGTGGATGGATGAAGATAACACAGGAGAGCGGTGTTCCATTCCCATGTGAGACTAGCTGATTATATTGTAACCATGACAACAAAGACCATGTTATGTTGAGGAAGTACTTATTTTAACCCAAATCACGATCTTCTCCTGCACCTAACCAATCTATCACACCTACGAACATGTTCGGTCAAATGTACAGTGATTTGCGTACAGTATTTTACAGTACAGTATTTTTTACCTTAAACAGGGAAGTAGCGAGGAATGAAGCAACACGCAGCTTTCATGTTCACTCATCTATCTTGAGTGGCATAGAGAAGTGCGGTTCCCCTCTACCTGAGCCCTGAGGCATCACCAGTACATCACCGCACAACCCATCTCAATCAACCCAGACATCACTCTGCATTACAGATCTACAATTTTCAAACTCTAACCACATAGTATCAAAAAAAATCATTTAACAAGCACAGTCAAAATAACGATGAAACTGTAAAAATGCAACACAATGAATACCAATGCATGACTGAAAGAAATGAAACTGTTCTCTGGAAATTAT
>NW_019485217.1:0-601 GCF_002814215.2 Seriola lalandi dorsalis | reverse complement strand
TTGTTTTGTGGTTGTTTTGTCTCTTTGTGGTTGTTTTGTTGTTTTGTCTCTTTGTGGTTGTCTTGCGTCTCTTTGTGGTCAGATCCCTCCTGAGGCTCCTGCTCATTAAAACCAGTAACAACCGAGCAGGAAAACTCAGATACAAGAAAACAGAAAGCTTTTCACTGTCAACACTCCACCAAGGGAGAAAACACAAAGACTTATGGGAAATGTAGTCTGTCTTTAAAAAATAATAACCACTAACAGCTACAGTAAAGAACACAGCTCGTCTTCATGGCTGACCTTTGCCCTTTCTCTCCTCTCCTGCTCCTGTTTCTCCAACTCAGCTATCCGCTGGCTCAGGTCCTCCCAGTGCATGATGGGAAGGTCCTGGTAGTCCACAGAGGACGCCGCTGCATTGTGATGATGAAGCTCTCTCTCCTCCTCCTCCTCCTCCTCCTCCTTCTCCTCAGCCGTCTCTTTCTCTCCCTCCATCCTTCTCTCTGCAGGTAAACAACAGAAAAATATAAAACAGGATGAAAAACTTCAAATTAACTCGAATATGTGTTTTAATAAATGAATGATAAATCAACAACCAACTGTCTAAAGCTGCTGGAACATT
>NW_019485216.1:0-601 GCF_002814215.2 Seriola lalandi dorsalis | reverse complement strand
ACACACACACACACACACACACACACACACACACGCACACACACACACACACACAATTGTAAACATGCCACGCAAGAAAAACAATTTCCTGTTGAGCAGCTAAATCACGTCAGTTCCAGATGAAGTGGATTGATTTTATATTTAGTTGTAAGAAATATTCATTAAGCAGACACATTACAATGTGTTTCATGCATCGACAACAATGATTTGACCAGTGATGGATTATGGGACACTGGGAGTTTGATTGATAAACTTGATACGCGGTCGTCAAGGTGTTGCTGACATGTAATGAGCGATCAGTCTTTTTGTGGTAGTTTCCGTCCCTTGCATTGGGCTCATGCTCGTGTGTCTGTTGACAGCGGTGCTGACGCTCTACTTCCTCACCTACCTCCACTGGGACAAGGACCTCTCCACCGCCGTCTACCACGCCTTCAGCAGCCTCTGCTATTTCACGCCCTTACTGGGAGCTCTCATCGCTGACTCCTGGCTCGGAAAATTCAAGTGAGTCCCCCGTCTCCTTCATCCCCAAATGAACTCACCCGAATTCACTAAACACAGTGATACCAAGCCATGCGAATAGTTTTTACTTTTATGTGCAGAG
>NW_019485215.1:0-601 GCF_002814215.2 Seriola lalandi dorsalis | reverse complement strand
GTGTGGTTGACCCCTTTGCTAGGTATGGCACATTCTTTTAAAAGGGTGTGATTAGTTGATCAAAACAAAGGCCCTGTTCAGACCTGGCATTAACACCTCGGGTGACAAGATAACAAGTGGACCGCTCTAAACACAGGTGTGAACACACCCAAGATGCGTTGAGGACGCATTTGAGATCTGATCACTTTGACCACATGAAGAGGTGGTCTGAGCCACATGTGGCCACATTCTTTTAACAGTATTAATGCAAATGTGTCCTGGGCCACACTGAAGGACCATCTACTCAACTGACGTCCTCTGCCACAGTCTAATTAGTCCCGCCAGTTTCATAACGAACTCAAAATATTTTACTATTTAAACTGGTTGAAACCTTATTTCAGTGAAGACCTGTGAGCAGCGCAATGATTCACTCAGCCCTCCGTGCTTCTTTCTCTTCATTATGAATAGTATTTGATGTAATGAACATCTCTGCTGGATAAATTGTAAGCCATACTTTAAGAGTAGCCTACAAAACACAGACCTACTTGCACAGTAGCTTATTCGCATACTCAGTGTTATAATTATTTGCTTACGTATATTTACCATGCTGGTCATTTTAGTA
>NW_019485214.1:0-601 GCF_002814215.2 Seriola lalandi dorsalis | reverse complement strand
TGTGTACCTACGTCTAATTCCACAGAACACAGTTACCTGCCAACATACTGACCCAGAAATGGAGACAGGGGAGTGAAAAATGAGGGCGGGGGGTGTTTCTGGGAGGACTTCAAACAGTGTATATAAACAGTATGCTAGAGTCTATCATCAAAACGTCCGCGAAAAACAATGCACTATACTCTATTCTTTACAGCACAGCCAAAAATGTGTCGGTATGTTGAAGCATGTGAAGTATGTGTGGGTGTGCCCGAGTGTGATTGTAATTGTGTGTGAGTCCCTTTGATGTGACCATCTGCACGAGGGCTTGGTCTGCTATCAAACATACACTCTCTTACCCTTACTGTCTGCCCTACTTTCATATAACTCATATTCTCACTATCTGATACCTTCACACCTTCTGTGTGTTTCTACTCCAGTTGATCCAAGGGATAAAAATTATGCTTACAACAAGATCTCAGACAACCAGACAACTTAAATGATCAAAACACAAAATAGCCCATATATAGAATATCCAAACAGTCTGTATCTCAGTCTCCTCCATGCTCTAGACGATCTCTCGCCCTGACATCCAGACAAGGGGAATAAACCAGCCAGGGAGAGA
>NW_019485213.1:0-601 GCF_002814215.2 Seriola lalandi dorsalis | reverse complement strand
CACATTTGGGTCAGTTGACCAGCCAAGATGTAGACCTCACACTGAATGTAAGAATGGACAAATTATTGTTTAGATGGAAGCAGACCAAAATTTCTGACATGCCAGAATTCCATCCGATCATCCAGGAGCCGGATCGTTGGTGGTTCAGGTGATGAATCGGGCGCTGTGACCATCTCATACTGCACGTCAAACAATGATCTGGCCAAAACTTGCGCAGAAATAAGAATCTGTCTGGTTTAATCTTATCAAAGTGGGCATTTTATTCCAAAGCACATAAATCTAACCCAAACCACAATTTTCTCTAAAACTAGCCAACTTGTTTTTCTGCCTTAACAAACCCTCAAGAGTCACCGATCAAGGCGGTGTGATCAAATCACGTGGCTGGTTCAAGATGTCACAGCATAAAAACCAAGTCACATGGAGCATTGCCACCAACTTCCGTCAAACAATGTGCTAATTTGACTTGAAACAATATGCTATTTGGAAACAATATATTACTCAGAACTAAGCAGAAAGAGAGAGAGGTTGTTTTTTTTTTTTTGGAAGATTTGAGTTGGAGTTGTTTGTGTGGGAGAAAATTAAGCAAACCTAGTTTGACTTT
>NW_019485212.1:0-601 GCF_002814215.2 Seriola lalandi dorsalis | reverse complement strand
CAGATAAAATCATTGAATTAGCTCTCAACCAGCTGCCATAAAATCCTGCTCAAACATTATTTCATCAGTGATTATAATCCAATGTAACAATAAGTCTGCATCATGAGTACTAGTACTAATACTTTAAATATTGCTGATATTACCGCTGCACTTTTACTTGGGGAAACTTTTTTCTTTTTCTTTTTCAAAATGCCAGGTGAGCGCTGTTTCCCCTGTTGCCAGTCTTTATGCTAAGCTAAACTAACTGGCTACTGGTGGTAGTTTCCTATTTACCGTGATATCGACCTTCAATGTTTTGTTTGGAAATCATGATACATGGACACAGCAGTGCTATAAAGTAAAACTTTAATTTGGTATATAGTTTCTGACATAGGTTCATCTCTGGTTGTTAGTTTTTACTGGTCATTACAGGAATGGAATGCTGAAAGCTAAAGATTAATCAACAAGAAAGTGCACACTTATTATCTTTCAGATTCTGATGATTTGTAGCCTAACATCATTATAATAAATTTCTAATACATCTTTTGTTTTCATTATATATATATAAATATATATATATATATATATATATATATATATATATATATATATGTGTGTGTGT
>NW_019485210.1:0-602 GCF_002814215.2 Seriola lalandi dorsalis | reverse complement strand
GCTACTTCCTATTGGTCGACCAATGTCCACAACCTCCGAGTATCACCCCCTGCTGGACATGTTATGAACTACACGCGATAGAAATTATAGCACTAATGCCTCAAACTTATGCATACACCTTAAGGATTGAGGACACCTTGAGGATTCAACAAATAATTTTTCCATTAAATATAGTTATGTGGAAAGGTTTCAGGCACTAACAGTAAAGTGAGGATGCTTTTAAACCTAAATCAAATCAGTATTTGGTGTGACCACACTTTGCCTTTAAAACAGAATCAAATTCTCCTAGACTCCTACACTCGCACACAGTTTTTCAAGATGTAGTAATCTGGATTTAGGATGTCCCTGTGTCCTCTGTCCCTTTATGTAATCCCAGACTGACTCCACGATGTTGAGATCAGGGCTCTGTTCTTCTTGTCTCTCAAGATAGCTCTTTATGACTCAGGCTGTATGTTTGAGGTTGTTGTCCTGCTGCAGAATGAGTGATCAGATTTTTACTCAGATATAGTGGGTAATGGTAAGTTAGTAAGGTAGTTAAGTATAAAGTTGCATCAAATGGAGATAAGCAATAAAGTCCTTTTAACTTTCAAAACATTTGGTGA
>NW_019485209.1:0-602 GCF_002814215.2 Seriola lalandi dorsalis | reverse complement strand
ACAGGACATGTACAAAAGGGATTTTATTTATAATATGTTGATGAAATGGCACTGAATGCATATTTGCAGTTAATGTTTATTCTAGATTACTTCATTTAGGTAAATACAATATCCTTTAAAGAGAACAATCTGCTTCATTTCATGCGAATGGAGTCTTACAATTTTGTGCTTCTGGGGAGAGTTAATTAATTCCCCATCTTTTAATACAAATATACTTATGAATGAAACTTTTTTACAAGAAACAAAGCCGTGCACCTTAAAAATAAAATAAGGTTTAAACCTTAACTTTAATGGGGCTATTTGTACGTTTTTTCTTCCAGTGAACGCAGTTTCTTGCCAGGAGCAGGTTGTGGTGATTGTCGTTTAAGAAGAGCTTTGACCATTGTTGCGTTTACAAGGCGAGAGGTTATAAGACGCCCTCAGTAGCAGCGCTACTATCGGAAAGTGATGATACGGGACAGGGCTAGATGGTTAGTGTGCTAACTTTAGTAAAGGAAAAGACATGACAGACAATAGTTAACTTCATCGTCGTGGGTTCGTCATTCAAAGGAACCCCTTTCACATTACACAATCTCATTGTTGATGTAAAAATATGAATTAGT
>NW_019485207.1:0-602 GCF_002814215.2 Seriola lalandi dorsalis | reverse complement strand
CTTACCAGCTGAGTTGCAGAGACATCTGTGTTGTGAGGGGAGTTGTGGCTCCTGTAGTCGTCGTCCTCATCATCTTCCTCTTCCTGGATCTTCTGATAGCTACGTTTCACCGCCTTCTTCTCCTCTGCAGTGTCGAGTTTAGAGACCACAGAGCAGGAGAAACACTCGTCAAATGCCGCTCACTTCAAAAAGAATAAAACTGAATTCTTTGCAGTATGAAAATGTTTTTTTTTATGATTTTTCTAAATGTTGAACAGAAATTACACTGAAGTTAACTTTGAAGTTACTCGGAAAAAAGATATTCTGAAATTTTTCCATTATGTCAGAAGCAGAGGTGGAAGTTGGCAGTTACAGTTGCAATCGAAAATATTCAACCCCCCTCCAAACATTTACCAATGAAAGTATTTTCAAAGAGCTGATTTTGCTTTGGATGACTTCTTTATCAGTTGAGTGACACATAAAAGAGTTTGTGAGACAGTTCTATGGACTGATGAATCTAAACTGGAACTGGTTGGACACACGGACCAGCAGTATGTCTGGCATGAGAAAGGCCTTATGACCAGAAGAATAGCCTCCCCATGGTCAAACATGGAGGTGGGTCA
>NW_019485206.1:0-602 GCF_002814215.2 Seriola lalandi dorsalis | reverse complement strand
AGTAATGAACATCAATATACCAAGCACTAATTCAACACTCATTCAACAGAGATTAATTTGTTTTTTATTCTGTTTTTCAGGGAGTTTTAAACAGTGAACACAATCTGCAGCCTTGGATCAGTGTGAAGCTTTATGTTGTTTCTGAAACTGGTTTTACATAATCCAGTGTACTGGTTACATTGTCATGAATGCAGCATCACTGAATGGGAGTACTTACTGCACATGTACATAATTACTAATAGAGAGAAATCTACAGCTTTTGGCTAATATTTTTGTTAAGATACACAGATGAAACAACTTATCTGAGGAGGGACGAAGAGGTAGAGAAGGAACTAAATCTGAAAATATTTGCTTTGAGGAAGAAGAAGAACAGCAGTGTTCCAGTTACAATGGAAGAATTAAAAAGAGTGCTTGCTAAAACTAGAATGACTGCTCCAGAAAAGGATGAAAGACATTACATTATTTTAAAACATTTAAGTAGAGAGTAGAGTAGAGTAGAGTATTAACATTTTATAATAAGGTGTGGGAGAAAGGTAATATACAAACAGCTTGAAAGGAGGCAGTTATTGTACATATAAGGAAACCAGGAAAAGATGTAAGTA
>NW_019485205.1:0-602 GCF_002814215.2 Seriola lalandi dorsalis | reverse complement strand
GGAAATCGACTCCAGAGGTCACTCATTCATTCAACAGCCACACCCTGATCCATATAATGAATAAATGGAGGAGTCGTCGCAGGTGGGCCTCCCTGACCTACAGGACGTTATGACCTGTGCTGGAAACGTCAAGATCATTTGTCAGTATTACACCTGCTGTTGCTAGACACCAACCTGTTTGACGTTATAGCCAGCCTTGGCACTGGTCTCTATGTACATCACATTGAGCTCACGAGCTTTCCTCTCTGCCGCCTCAACAGAAACTTGCCTGCCATGGTCCCGGGAAGTGAGGGGGAGGGAGTGGTGTTCAGTGTGGTGTTGAGGGAAACACAAAAAAATTCAAAATGACATGGATAGAACAGACCAGGAAAGGGAACAAAAAAAGGAAAGGAAAGGGAAAAAAAAAAAAAAAGGCAGAACAGAAATATGATCAAATCATAAGAAATAAAAATAGATAAATCACTAATAAAAAAGGCTGGAGTATGCAAAATACTGAGGGATGATAAAAGTCAAAATTGGATGAGATGCACTGAAGGGAAGAAAAGTGGGATTCCAGGCTTTGGCAGAGTTTATATACTGTAACACTTGATGCTACCCATTTT
>NW_019485204.1:0-602 GCF_002814215.2 Seriola lalandi dorsalis | reverse complement strand
CACACGTTGGTTCACAGTAAAAATCTTACTAAGCATACAGCAGTGAAAACTCAAGAATTCAGCATCCAGTAACAGTCTTATAGCTAACTTTACCCAGAGGTCAGCCTTACATCACGCTTGTAAGCAAACAGATGCACACGAGTCCATCTTCTCCACTGAATGGCACTGAGCGACTCACCAGCTGGGTCGGTCCCTGCATCTCCGATCGATCCCCTTTTATTTCTTTTAAAATTGTAAGAAAGTAACCGGTTGTAGTCATGGTAATGACTTAGTACTGGAACAAAGCTGAGTTATCTTCCATTAAACTGATGGAGAAAACATGGTCTTTTGTTTTTGATGATAACTTGTCGTTGGTCGGTTGATAACATCATGCTTTTGACTGGATTACAGGATTAGTCTTGGCTCAAATGCTTAATTATGACTTATTATGACTCTGAAAGGTGGAAGTAGCGTGTTGCTGTTAGATGAGAGATATATAATATCATCAATGAAAACTGATGACAGATGATGAATTTGCTCTGTTGTCATGGAGACAAGTGAGCACAGGTGAGTTGTGGTCGAAAGGAGGATGAATTCTTTTTTTTTTTTTTTTTTTTTTTAAA
>NW_019485203.1:0-602 GCF_002814215.2 Seriola lalandi dorsalis | reverse complement strand
TTCTTCAGTGAAGAGCAAATCTTCATCAGGAGCTTCTCTCCAAACGAGCTGCTGCTCCTCTCTGATTTGCATCAGGTAAATCTGACAGCAGCAGTGAATCATGGGATTTTTCTCTGCCCTGTTTTTACTAAAAAACGTTGATTTAATCCCTGAAATTAAACTTGAATCAACAATAAAGAGTCGTTGTGAGCTGGTTGTAATTACGTAACAAACACATGTTCACATTCCTCATTATCAGCAGAAAAAACACTTTATTTAAATGTTTTAAATAAAGTTTAAAGCCTCATGTGTCGTTAGTGTTTGATTAATGAATCAGAGACTGTTTGTTGCTGTAAACAAACAAACAAACAAACAAACCAGAATAAAAGTTTGCTCATGTTTCTTCTGTGCGTTTGATTTTCTCACCTCCGGGTCCTCGTCTTTCTTCTGGGACGGGGATTTCGGGGTGGGCGGGGCCTCCTGTGACGGCAGGTCAGCCTGGGCCCCTGGGGACCCCTCGGTGCTGCTGGGGGCCTGAGGCTGGATTATTATCACCTGGAAACAATCAATAATAATCTGATCAATAATTATGGTTTGAAGCTTTTTCATCATCTGAAGAAAAT
>NW_019485202.1:0-602 GCF_002814215.2 Seriola lalandi dorsalis | reverse complement strand
TTTGTACAAAAACACAAATTAATGTTATTAAGTAAAGCTGTCAAATCAAATGATTATCTTGCACACAGCGGCTGGAGGAACAATCTCCAGGAGGTCAACGTTAATGATATGGTTCGGGAATAGCATCACATTTTGTTACAGTAGTAACCAAGCACCCAGGACCCACAGGTATAATTTCAACCTAACACTTGGTTGCTAATGTAGCTCAAAATGTATCAACAAATTTCAGTGTTGGTGAAAATTGTAAGCTGCAAAATTGTTATTATTATAATTGTTCTTCTTCTTCTTATCATTATTATTATTATTATTATTATTATTATTATTTAGAGCTTTTCCTTCAGCCTTGGTGCTAAGAACTGATTGCCAGGATGTTTGCACACTCAAAGATCAACTGATAAAAACCCAATTTCAATCAAACATTAACGAGACATTTTTTTGTTTTGTTTTCAGACTTATAAACTGTTGCTGCTCAACTACTGAACTTGTAATGATATAGTCCACTCACAGTTTGGACTTACACAGCTTTGATGGTTCGATACACTGCACTATTTTTGAATAATTTAATAGTTTAACTGAGAACAAATTATGATAGAAGACAGAAT
>NW_019485201.1:0-602 GCF_002814215.2 Seriola lalandi dorsalis | reverse complement strand
GAAACTACTCACTGACTGCTCATTATGATGTGTCACTGTGCTTGGGTTTGCTCAAACAGAGTAACTAACGATTAAATAATGACTAATGAATGAGTCGTTGCTAGATTCAGCAGCTGATTCAGAATTAATCAGGAAGGACTTGTGAAGCGAATGGTCATTCCTCCATTTCACAGATAATTACTATTCATTACCTAATTATTCATTAATATAGTATCTTGTAATTCATCATTATCTACTATGTGGTCCTCCATTCTGAGTTATTCAGGAACTACTTGTTAATGATCCATTAAATTCTTGATTCTTTCTTCACTTGTTCCTCAGTAACTACTCATATTTTTGTGAGTGTGTGTTTACACATAAATGAAAATATCATACACACACACAAAGACACTCTGTGCTCACCCCGTTGGTCAGTAATAAATCAAGTGAGGCGGCAAAAATTGTATTTCGGGAAGGACGAAGTAGAGAGGAGGATATGGAGCTTCTTTTTCTCTATTTTGTCCTGTCATCACTTTCCTTTGTGAAGTGTCTGACTCTGTCAAACACAGATTACATTTAATGAACTTTGTGAGTGTGTGTGCATTTTGCTTAAAATGTATTCT
>NW_019485200.1:0-602 GCF_002814215.2 Seriola lalandi dorsalis | reverse complement strand
CTCTCTCTCTCTCTCTCTCTCTCTCCCTCTGTCTCTCTCTCTCCCTCTGTCTCTCTCTCTCCCTCTGTCTCTGTCTCTCTCCCTCTCCATCTCTCTCTCCCTCTGTCTCTGTCTCGCTCTCTCCCTCTCCATCTCTCTCCCTCTCTCTCCCTCTGTCACTCTCCCTCTCTCTCTCCACACACACACAAACCCAAACACTTATATTGTGGGAATGTGCTCGCTAATCTCCCTGATTAATTTCTCTCATGTTCACTTCCTCCTGCAGGACAAATCTCTGGACTCCTTCTCCTCTGACCTGGCGGGTATAAAGGAGGCCGCTGAAGCTGCTCATAAGTGTCTGGACTCGGGCCAAGCGGGGCGTCGTGGAGACGGGAGCGACGCCGTGGAGGAACTGGAGAGGAAGGTGTTGGAACTGACCAAGCACCAGCAGATGGCTCACAAACACAATGGTAAACGCACATGAGAGTCCATCAGCGTGTTGTGGGGTCCAGAGGATATTTCTTCATAGGAAAGTAGTTCTACGTGTGTTCTGTGGATTAGAGACTGGAAGGAAACTCTACATTAACATGCGTCTCAGGTGAACAAGTGTTCAGCTCTGAGTT
>NW_019485199.1:0-602 GCF_002814215.2 Seriola lalandi dorsalis | reverse complement strand
CCACCCACAGTCCAAAGACTTGCACATTAGGTTAAATGGCGACTCTAGGGTGCCCATAGGAGTGAATGTAAGTTGTTGTTTTTTCTCTATATGTCAGCCACACTGGTGACCTGTCCAGGGTGTAACCCGCCCTCGCCCAATGTCAGCTGGGATTGGCTCCAGCCCCCTCCTGTAAGGATGAGCGGTATAGCTAATGGATGGATGTTGACATTTTCAGCAGTTACCTGTTACGTACGGGCACTTACTTTAAGTAAGTGAGTAAGTTTTGGTTGTACATGTTTGCACACCTTAACTTTTTGTAGAACTGTCCATAGTTCTGTGTAGTTTCTTGTGGCTCTGGTCCATGTAGCACCTTGGCCCTGGAGGAACGTTGCTCCATCTCACAGTTTACTGTAGTGGCTGTATATGATTGAGATGACAGTCTATTCACAGTTCCGGTGTGAGAATGTCTAGATAGCCAGCTCCATGAATAAATTACACATACACTGCCACATACTGCTCCCCAACAGTCCCCCACATGACTGTCATGACTGTGATGCTTCCATCACTGTGGTCATTTGTGAGGGCCATGACACTGTGCGACAGAATACACGAGAGCGGCG
>NW_019485198.1:0-602 GCF_002814215.2 Seriola lalandi dorsalis | reverse complement strand
GGTGTGTTATCCTGACACATCCCAACCACACACACACACACACACACACACACAGCTGAAACTAGCATACCAAACACACACACTCAGCTGTCTCCCTCTGCATATTGAGTGCACACGTTCAGTTTTCTTTATCGACTGTCCTCATTGATCCGTACCGCTCCAGTGTTTGTCGCTGCTGTGTGATATAGTGGGACAGTGTAAACAGCTTCCTCTTTGCTTTGTGAAGGTCTGATTGGTTATTGGAGCGCAGCCTTTACACTGCGTTCAGAGAGTTTTCAGACCCCGTCACATTTTGCACATTTAACTGTGTTGTAGGTTTTATTGTAAATGGAATTTTTGCAAATTCATAAAAATGTAAAACTGAAATCTCATTCATAAAAGTATTCTCCATCAGATGGGATCCTCAGGTCTCTCCCACATGTTCTACAGGGTTTCAGTCTGGACGCCACCGCACAGTCACCTGCAGGATCACTGACTCGGTTTAACCGTAAACCTAAGACACACTAACACACATAATACCTGAGTTATATAAAATTATATAAAATCTAATTCAGTGATATACTTTTGTCATTTTTAAAGACAAGCTCCGCTGACAGGACCGG
>NW_019485197.1:0-602 GCF_002814215.2 Seriola lalandi dorsalis | reverse complement strand
CAGATTTCACTTCCGGGGCGTCTGAAGGAAACCAGAGACAGTAGAGAAACTATATAGAGGATCTTTGATTTCATGTCAGGGGAAGACAACAAGCGTAACTGAGCGACTTAACGTCTCTCTGTCGAAAAATAACTGTTTTTTTCACAGCTTTTGTGAATGACTCCTAGTAGATAGACGTCTCCCCTGACCAATCAGAGCAAACTAAGGGGCGGGCACTTCAGAGGCAGGGCCAATAGGCTTTGAGAGATGTGGAAACAGCTGAGAACAGGGATCAGCTCTTTTTTAAATGGTTCCAAAATGTTTCATAGGCATCAAAATACTTAAGTGTTTTCTATTATTTCATATCAAATAGTTAAAGCACATTTCTCCCAAGTTTCCTGTTAGAGAGGTTTATGGGCACCAGTGAACAAATGAACTATAAAGGACTATCAAACTAAAATATTAGACCTAGAGGCCTTGAAGCTTCACAGAGCAGTTTTTGACAAGATGTAGACATACTGTGGATCTTTTCATTGTTCCTGTATAAAGTATATCATATTGGTAGTTATGTAATATTACTTTGTTACAGGGTCTGAAAAATACAACAAAATAACACAAATTTC
>NW_019485195.1:0-602 GCF_002814215.2 Seriola lalandi dorsalis | reverse complement strand
TCCTCTTTCTTCCTGTTAGATGGCTATGTATCTGCCATTATTTATATTATGCCCGCTTACCATTTGCAGGGTGGGACTGGAGTCTATCCCAGCTCACACTGGGTGGGAGGTTTTGCTCGACAGCAAAGAATTCCTTGCTGCACTTCTGCTATCACTTATTTAGCCTGTTGATCTGATGATACTGTTTCTGTCTGTTTCTTGTGTATTTTGTTCTTTTGCACCTACAAAAAAAAAAAAAGAAGTGGATCTTCCAATGTTTAAGAGGCT
Organism: Seriola lalandi dorsalis; assembly: GCF_002814215.2. NCBI lineage: Eukaryota > Metazoa > Chordata > Actinopteri > Carangiformes > Carangidae > Seriola > Seriola lalandi. The sequence goes on along the minus strand of NW_019485195.1, from coordinate 335 downwards.
TTGCTGTTGGCGTGTTGTGCTGTTAATAAAGTCCTCTGAGACAAATGTGCGATTTTGAGCGAGTGAAATAAAATGGAAAAAGAGAGTGAGAGAGAGAAGGAGAGAGAGAGAGAGAGGTAGGAATCTTTTTTTTCTTTTATTGACTTGCTCTATATGAAAAGTTCCCTGTGATAACTTCTGTTATGATTCGTTGCTATATGAAATGAAATGAAACCAGGATGGATATTGTCAGGTTCTGCTGCACATTAATCAGGAGTCAGGTCATGTTTCTGTTTCCAAAAACAAGCTGCTGATTCTTTTTTTTATTTAGGTTATTTTTTGGGGCATTTTTGAGC
>NW_019485194.1:0-602 GCF_002814215.2 Seriola lalandi dorsalis | reverse complement strand
TTCCTCCAGCCCTTACTAACATGCTGAGGTCATATACCAAGAAATCAATCGAAATCCACTTGACATTAAATGTAGGCTGCTGTGTCCTGGTGTCTTTCTTTGTGGCAGCTGCCATCAAATCATGGACACACCCAAGGTGGGGTCCATTGTTGTATTTTCAACCATGTCAAAATAGAATAACGCCATTCTGCTAACTTGCTGCTAATATTTCCTCCAATGCTTATGGTCTGCACCTTGGTTAGCAAGCTAGCTGCTGTCAGATTTGAGGCCTTAGTATATCATACTGTACAAAGAGAGGTGGGACTAATAGGGCCAATCAGGCCTGTAGAAGTGCACCTGAAGAGGTCTGCACTTTATCCAGGAGGACCTGAGTGCACAAGTCATTCACTCTGTGAACATATTTGTCTGGCCCAGACCAATAGAATTCAGCTTGAGTGCAACCTCTCCAGGTGCCATCCTCACATCTCTGGCTTCCACTCCCCCATCTCCTCTCTTCTCTCTCTCTCTCTCTCTCTCTCTCCATCTCTCTCTCTCTCACTCTCTTTCTTTCTCTCTCTGTCACACGCACGCGCACGCACGCACGCACGCACGCACGCACGCAC
>NW_019485193.1:0-602 GCF_002814215.2 Seriola lalandi dorsalis | reverse complement strand
AAATAAATAAATAAGAATACATATATATTGACAGTAATTACGCTTGTGAGGTCTGTGCACCAGAATTTAAGATAGTTTAAAACTTACTCTGTGCACCAGAATTTAAGATAGTTTAAAACTTACTCTGTGCACCCGAATTTAAGCTAGCTTAATATTTACACTTTTTTTTTTTAGCTTTAGTTGTAGTTTTTTAGCTTTAGTTGGAATAAAGGCTAAAGACTAACACTGGCTAGCTAAAGATTATCATTAACCTTACAATGTCATATTTTTTTAAAGTGGATATTTTTTTGTGAGAGTGATTGCTGTACAGTACAAGCAGCAAAGATTTTCTTTTTCAAAGCTTAACGAGTGGTAGACAGAAACAAGACAGAGATCTTTTTTTGGTCCAAAGTCAATTCATATCCCTTTTGTGTTTTGTATGTAAGTATTATCCGTGGAAAAAAATTAAAATAAAACGATGTATAACTGTAAAGTTTGTAGCCACTGCACGGCCAGCTTTAAAACCTTTTGTGCCCATGCAAAAAAAGCCATAGAAATTTGGCTAACCATAGGTCTTACCATGACATAGAAGAGTGTCCTGGAAATTTCAGGATATTTTCTAC
>NW_019485192.1:0-602 GCF_002814215.2 Seriola lalandi dorsalis | reverse complement strand
ACTTCGTCACCTACTCTTTGCCTGTTCCTGGTGTGACATTAAAATGCAGAAAAAAACTAAATGATTTGCCAATTTTTAAAAAGGGGAAAAAGTGAAGTCATATTTAACGTGACCTCGGTTCCCATGCTGAAAACACGACCTCATGAGTTATTATTATTATTCCCAAAATGCCGCAGGATTCCTTTAAGTAAACGTTTGACCTGCCTCAGGTCGTCAGCATCACACACAATATAAAAAACACAAATCAACATGTTCATCACACGTCAGTAATATACAGGTCTATCATTAATTATGACAATTTCTACAGATTCCACCATGATTGAAACCTGCGTTGTTTCTGCACCGACACAAACAAACACTGAGGAGGACATGTTGCTCACACCTACAGTATCTGTAACATTTGATCAGCTTTCTCTCACAGTCTTGAGCAGAGTGGAAATGTGGGAGAGGGTCTATACGTGGATTTCATGTTTGAATATTTATGAATATTTCTGTCATGATTTCCAGAACAGATGTGAATGTATTTATTGTATTTATATATTTATTAGTTGACATTCTCAGTGCTGAGGGAGAACCAGAGAGATATTATGGAATATACATGG
>NW_019485191.1:0-602 GCF_002814215.2 Seriola lalandi dorsalis | reverse complement strand
TGTATAATTGGCACCTATCAGAAGAGAGAGAGAGAGAGAGAGAGGGAGAGAGAGAGAGAGAGGGAGGGAGGGGTAAAATGAAAAAAAAAGGAGAGAGACAAAGACATAGAGGAGAGAAGAGAGAAAGTACTGTCAGCAAAATTGCCCGTGTGACCGCTGTCACTTTAGACGTGGAGTGATGGGCCTGCTGATGCAACTATAATGACATTTTTCACCAATCATGAGGAAATTGGTCAAAAAAAAGAAAAAAGAAACGCAAAAATGAATAGAATAGTAAATACAATCAGCACAACGTCCTTGACATACACACTCTCACCTACACACACACACACACCACAGAGAAAGTGGGTGAGGTCAAACTGTTAATAGGGGGTTTGTGGGTGTGTGTGTGTGTGTGTGTGTGTGACCCGGCTTTTTCAACGCACATAAGCAAAGAGATTGCAGAGCGAATGAAACAACAGTGGCTGCACGGAATAACAATCAAACGCCATTCAGCTGCCTCCCAATTATCTGGGCTTTACCTCACCAAGGTCGTTATTTTGTCATATTTTCCTTCGTGTAAGATCATGGCGTAATGGCGGTGGCGGGGAGGGGAGGGGAGG
>NW_019485190.1:0-656 GCF_002814215.2 Seriola lalandi dorsalis | reverse complement strand
AAGGGTAGAGGAGGTGACAGAGAAGGACTCTTTGGTGCATGCACACACACTGCTACACACACACACACACACACACACACACACACACACACACACAGCTGGACATCTGCTTCACTGAGGGTGATGTTTAAACTCGGGTGTCTTCTGAAGTTCAACGCAAACTGGCAGCACAGACTCACACACTGGGACACTGACAGGACAGAAAGTGATAGGCACCTCTCTCTCTCTCTTTCTCTCTCTCTTTCTCTCTCTCTCACACACACACACACACACACACATGCATCAACACAGCATGCAGGTGTAGGTGGTACGTCACTGTCACTAGCCCCCGCTGCGTTCACGGTTGTTTTCAGGAATGATTGTGTCATGGAAGGAGGGGACAACGTGCATTACCAGCTTAGCGTCGCCATCGGCCATGAGACATCAAGCACTAAGGATTAAAACAGGCTCTGAGTCCAAATTAGGACAGCATGCCTTGTGTCCCCTCTTTGGGCTGAAGCAGCACCCATGCTGGGTGACAAGGGAGGATGGCAGAGTCAGCGCAGATTGATACTGGAAAGGATCGGAGGTTAAAAATGGTTGGTGCTTTGTCCCTGGGAGAGACACGCTGAGGCCTGGGCTAAAAAAACATAAATCAAAGCTTTCATAAGCACATG
>NW_019485189.1:0-596 GCF_002814215.2 Seriola lalandi dorsalis | reverse complement strand
TGAAAGTCTGCTTCTGAGAATTGGAAACCAAAACGGCTAACAGCTGTAACAGCATTATCCAATATTCACTACATTCAAATCAGCATGCAACTGGAAAGTGTGCTGGAATTAAATACTAGTCACAATATTATAAACATTTCTCATCTTAATTACATTTTAAATTGACAAAAAAACCCAAAACATTCAATTCTACAGTTTGATTTATAAATCTATAAACACGTCTCAACTGGACAAATATTGAAATCAAACTATTTGTTCACAGGAAGTGACGGTTGTTTTAAGCTTAAAATATTGATGAAACCAGGATCAATAAAAAATATTTACACTGAAAGTAACTCCACCACAACAAGCAAGTGACTCATAGAAAATCATCACATTTCACTTGCAGGTTGCGTACAAGTGAAAATGCTGCTGCAGCCTGGTTCGGGCAACTGAACGCCCCAAGGCTGAAGCCACAATGTGTGAGCTAGCATGAGTCATGACTTCTGATTTATTTTCTGTGTGAAGCTGCGAATCCATCGCCAAGACCTCAACAGACACACATTAACTATTCAGATTAAATGTCAACACAGGTAGAGCCACAAAGTAGAGGTTTC
>NW_019485188.1:0-602 GCF_002814215.2 Seriola lalandi dorsalis | reverse complement strand
GACCCATTTGGGATTTTCTGTATGGATACAGAATGACATTTCTTTCTCATCATACTATGCTACCAGAGCTAACTAACTGGAATTTAAGAACTGCTACTCCTTTATTTCCATGTCTTTCACCTGGATCGTGTACTGGTGTTTAACTTCTAGCCAACAAATGTAAATATAATACCCTTTTCTAGGTTTTTCATTTTGGATAAAAAAATACGCCATTTCAGCACAAACAGTGGTCGCCAATTAAAAATGTGAAGCCTGATTTTTGTTCATTTCTGTCCTAAATCAAGAGCCTTTTTTTTCAAATAGCATGAATTCCAAGTGATAAATCTGCTAGTTATCATCATGAATGCAGTAATGTAGAGATACACAGGAAAGTTTGAGAGACAAAACTAAGAAGTTGTGGTATAATGAAGACACATTTTAATCTTTCATTTAACTCTTGTAATGAAAGCAAATAAGCGTATTTTCCAAAATGTCAATATATTCCTGTAAAAGCACTTTTCAGTTACTGAGACTGATTTCACTTCCTGTCAGGCTGAAGCAGAGCGGCTGTGCTTAGAATTATGTGACATTGACCAATAACAAAAATAACAGTGGTGAAGCTA
>NW_019485187.1:0-602 GCF_002814215.2 Seriola lalandi dorsalis | reverse complement strand
GGAACACTGGACTGAGATCATCATGAGACATCAGGTGACAAACACCACTCCAAATGCAACAAATAAAATATAATGATAATAAATAATTTCAATTAAAAGTTATAAATCCTCCTGTCTTCTCTTCATCTCTTCCCTCCACTCCTCCAGAGTCACAGTGTGACACACCTGCAATGTGAGTGAGGTCAGTGTCAATCCTTCTGGGTTGTCCACACTTGCTGCAGATGTTTCCCTTACACAGACAAACATGTTCTTCTCTGTATGTAAATGTCATTTAAAATTTTTCTTTTAATTTAATTACTTTAACATTTTACATTTAATATATTGCTTAACATACTTTACACTGCATGAAAGTCAGTTTCATTTCTGGAACTTTTGATGCCCCAATGCTTCGCCCAAGGTTTTATCACTCTGTTTTGTCCCGACAGACATTGCACCACTCTACACAGCCCTTTTTGTTTCATTTTTATTATTATTATTATTTTACATATTTATTTCATCAGGGCTAATACATTAATATTTACATTCTTCATATTGTGGGATGCAACCAGTGTACCCTCACAGGAACAGGAAGAAGTCAAGTGTGGATTTTTGGAAGAGATTTC
>NW_019485186.1:0-602 GCF_002814215.2 Seriola lalandi dorsalis | reverse complement strand
GAGGAGAAGGCCCGCTGAGCTGGAGCGAGCGGCATCTCCGTCTCCGCCGCCGCCGCCGCCTCAACATCATCATCAGACTGTAAGTCATTATTAAAGCACAAGAACAGGTTGTGAGTTTCTACAGATATTTACATCACCTGCTCCTTCAGGGCTTTTAATGTCTGTGAGTTTTAGCAAGTAAAATACTTTTGATGCTTGGAGGAGATTCTCCTAATCTCAACAGAGCAGAATCGATACTGTGACATCTTCCCTTCATGACGTCGTCTGATCTTGGTCCTGATGTTGTTAGAAGCAGTTAATTTAATATGAAATATGTTGATTTCATAGTTTCTATTTTGTTGGATTTATTGTAACTCCACCTCATCTTCACTTCTCCCCTGGAAATGATATCCATACGCACATGAAATGATTTGAACAGCAGATATGTTGAAGAGGGAAACGTCACGCTGCTCAGACTTGCAGAGGAAACGTTATGAATTTCTCCTGATAGATTCACTATCCACATTTTGCCAAAGTATTTCATCTGTCATCTACCAAAATTCATCTTTCCGGGACTGTTTGTGTGAGTGTGTGTGTGTGTGTGTGTGTGTGTGTGTGTGTGT
>NW_019485185.1:0-602 GCF_002814215.2 Seriola lalandi dorsalis | reverse complement strand
ACACACACACACACACACACACACACACTCACACCCGAGGCCCTGAAGATATCCTTGCGCCTGTGGCCTGCAGGAGCACACGGATACATGTCAAAGCCTCATTTTCTTCTCTCTTTTTGAAAACAGGGGGGGGTTGAAAGCAAAGCTGAAAACACATGGCACCTTTCACCTCTAGGGGCAGCCAGGGAGGAGGGGAGGCCTGGTTTTGGAGAGGGTGGGGGTGTTTTTAAACATTTGGTCAGTGTCTGGCAACAGCAGGGTAATTGCTGTTAGTGGACAGCAAGGCAGGACATATATGGCTGTGTGTGTGTGTGTGTGTCTGTGTGTGTTCTTACTCCTGGGAAAAATTCAACTTCTTACAGCCTGAATCTTTTTTTCTTTATTTCATCTTTTGGCCTACTTTATTTTACAGAGGCAGGGATACGACGCAGCTGTACAACTTCTTGTCAGAAACAGTGGGACCCTCCCAAACAATAAGACAATGATAAACTTTTATTTTAAAACTGGCTTGTGTGACACCTTTAGATTCCCAAGTTGTAAAGATGTCAAATGTTTCCCTCCGATGAGTCAAACGTTTAGTGAAAGAAGAGAAAGCCAAAACT
>NW_019485184.1:0-602 GCF_002814215.2 Seriola lalandi dorsalis | reverse complement strand
TTTTTTTTTTCTTCTTTGTTTGCTTTGAGGTCAGACATTCTCATAAGCTCCTCTAGCTTTTTAATCTGACTTTCACTAATTGAACATTCCCCCTTCGTTCTGCGATTCATCATTTTCCATACATTATGCAGCTAAACTAAATGAAATGAGAAAAAATAGCAAAACACGTTCAGCTCACCGCTGTACGTCTCTTGATTAGCCAGATTTCTTCATTAGGCGACAGATCCTTGGATGTGCAGGCAACAGACACTCGCGCCCTTTTGGAGACAAAGTGAGAATCATAAAAAGCACACTTCCTGTGAACACTCTAATTTAAGAGTGCAATGTGCTATTGTGAGTAGAACTGTCTTCCATCAGAAGTCATTTTGAGAGAATTGGTTTGACTTTAGGTCTCACACATATATATATACAGAGTGTGGGTGTTTTTCTGATCCTATCCATGGCTCCCTAATGCAATGTCCCCTTCAACAGTGCCAGCTCCATCATTGCCCTTTTAACGAGGTGATATCCAGACACATGGGAGCAGATGTTGCAAAGAAAACACACTGTGACGTGATTGTGATCGATGCGCACCTCCCAGTATATCCACTGCATAATTTGGC
>NW_019485183.1:0-602 GCF_002814215.2 Seriola lalandi dorsalis | reverse complement strand
CACAGGGATCTGTTAGAACTGAGTGGTTCTCTAATGATCTCCGAGTGAGAGGCAGAAAGTCAACTATAAGCATGAACATGGTCACAGTCACACTCTCTATCTTGCATGCACACACACACACACACACACGTACACACTTATTTTAGTATCCTCAGGGATAATTGGGGAAGAGTTCTCTTAGTTCAGTGAATCCCAACATCCTGCCACCATTAAAGCATGGAGCTGTGTCTGAGCAGCTACATTTAGTGAACTGGTGTGCTGTGACTGTGTGTGTGTGTGTGTGTGTGTGTGCGCACATGAGTGTGTGCATGGGGGAGAAAGGGAGAGAGAGGGAGAGAAGAGATGGGGTAAGCTTGACAGGTGTTTTTAGGGATGAGACAGCTTGTCAGTTGGATGGAAAGTCAGTATTTCGTGTGTGTGCATGCATGCATGTTTGTGTGTGTGTGAGCGTGTGTGTGTGTAGATGGGTGGGCATATGTGTGACATGTAAAGTGAAGTGTTAATGCTTGGTTGAGCATGTCGAGCATCTGTACATGAAACTTTTCTCAGCCTTGAGAGAGAGAGAGAGAGAGAGAGAGAGAGAGAGAGAGAGAGAGAGAGAG
>NW_019485181.1:0-603 GCF_002814215.2 Seriola lalandi dorsalis | reverse complement strand
GAGAGAGAGAGAGAGAGAGAGAGAGAGTTTGTTGGATGCTGTGATCAAGTCTGCTTTTCCTCATGCTCCCACTCCTCTGCAGTCTGTTTTGTGTATGTATTATGAATCATGTATCACAGCCGCTTAGTTGACTTCTCTTGTAATTTGCACAGATAAAACAAATCAGATGGTATTTGTCATGCGAGTTTATGATATAGACAACTACAGGCAATACAATATGGAGCAGCACAGCATGGAGACATGGTACTGTCTAAGATAGATAGATAGATAGATACTTTATTATCCCCTAGGTGAAATTCATGTAAAATGAACACGGTGATAAACGTACTCTGCTGTGTGATGAGTCTGTCTCTGCAACCGACACTGCTTTGTTTTCACACTATACACTTTGTTACCTCGGAAATCATTTGATCGCTGATGCATCATTGGAAATACTGATTATAATTTATTTATAAATTGCTATTACTGAGCCCATGACATGTTAATCTACCGGAGCATAATAGACACAGAGAGCAGAACGCTATGTGAGTATGCTAGTCTCAGCTGTGTATCTCTGTTATTCACACTTCAAATGACACACACACACACACACACACACACACA
>NW_019485180.1:0-603 GCF_002814215.2 Seriola lalandi dorsalis | reverse complement strand
AGTGGATTTAAAACCAGACCTGATTAGATTTAGTCTAACATCCTGTCTACAGAGGAGGTGTAGTGTGAGCAGCAGCTTCAGTCCTCCATCAGAGTCCACACAGGAGGCGTTCAGGCACAGTGTGAGTGTAGGTCACCAGCACTCACAGCCCAAAACACAGACACTGTTGTTATGCAACTAAAACAAAAGGAAATGGACTTGAATTATAAAAATGTGCCTCAGGTCACGTACGTAGAGAACAGTTATGCAGCCCGTGTGACAGATTAATGTGTGTCTTCTCTGTCCTGTGTGTGAGACAGAAAAACATGGCTGTAATGTCTCCAGTTAGTGTTTACACTGAAATGTATATGATCTGTACCTTTGTATCAATCACATGATCATCATTTGGTTATTTAACAAAAACACTTTTTCCATCCTTTCATCCATCCATCCATCCTCCCTCCATCCATCCATCCATCCACCCACCCATCCATCCATCCATCCATCCAACCATTCATCCATCCACCCATCCATCCATCCATCCATCCATCATCCATCCACCCACCCATCCACCCACCCATCCATCCATCCATCCATCCACTCATCCATCCATCCTCCATTCAT
>NW_019485179.1:0-603 GCF_002814215.2 Seriola lalandi dorsalis | reverse complement strand
AAACATTAAGATAAGGGACAAAATATGCCAGAGAAACAAAAGCAATTAATTAATATTTATTGGAGCCTTAAACAGCTGCTAGTGTGTTTACTAAGTAGTTCTTTAGTGAATGTAACCTGCCTTCACCTGATGCTGCTTTATACACCAATACAGAAATGCAATGCTGTTTATATAAACGTGTCCTCATGTGTATTTCTGCTATTAATACTTTTTTGTTATCAATTTTATTTTTTTGTACTCAAGTCTCATTTGTAAATGAGATCTTGATCTCAATGTTACTTCCTGATTAAATAAAGTATATATACATCAATGTTTCAGGTGGTGCATTACACAGTGACCTTTTGTTAAGCTACTGATTGTCCATTTTATGTTGGAGTAATTTAACTAAATGCCAAATGTGAGTAAGTTGTATCTGATTCTCACAGGAGCTGTCAGACACACACATTGTAACCACCCTGTTTGTTTATCAATCATCAGACATTGATGGGTGTTTCCCTTATCTTGTAGCGCTTTCTTAACAATCCTCCCTTCCGAAATTCATGGTCAGAGCTCTGTGTGTGTGTGTTTGTGTGTGTGTGTGTGTGTGTGTGTGTGTGTGTGTGT
>NW_019485178.1:0-603 GCF_002814215.2 Seriola lalandi dorsalis | reverse complement strand
ACAATCTAACACAACACTGGTGCTCCAAGTCCACGGTGGAGAAAAGAAAATGAGAGAGATGTACAAACAGAGAAACAAACAATCAGCCAGATTGGCAGTGCTAACGGCAAACAATAAAATAAACAACAAAACTTGCAGAGAAAACTTGATGGATGCAAAGACAAGCAGGAAGACGTATAGAAGGATACAACAGCTCAGAAGGCAAATACACTTAAAAGTATGACATGCATGGGCACCGAGTAGATTCTTTATGGGTCTTTCTCCTGTTTTCAAGTTCATCAGCTGAATTCAGTGAGACAATTAAGAAGTTAGAACTAGTTACATGTTAGCTGTTAGTGTAGAGATTAACTAGTTTAATTTAGGGCTGTAAAGGCTTTTGTGTAGCTTGTGTATGTGATTGTGAGAGAGAGATTGTTTGTGTGTGTGTGTGTGTGTGTGTGTTACCTCTTGCCAGGCCAGGTATGTGGCACACTGCACACAATGGAAGAGAACATCAGAGCAGTGACAAAGGAGAAGAGAACCAGGTAGATGAGACCCTCGACTCCGTCATAACACAGGCCTGTTAATGCCTGAACATAGTCCTACAACGACAGGAGAGGAGAG
>NW_019485177.1:0-603 GCF_002814215.2 Seriola lalandi dorsalis | reverse complement strand
CTGACCATACTATGACGTTTTTATAACCTTTTATGATTTAATATACTATGTTGTATTTTTAACATTTTTTTGCCATACTAGGTACTATGACGTTTTTTTGCATTTTAACACCTTTACATAATATGACGTTTTTTGACGTTTTTATCTCTTCCTATACTATCCCGTTTTATGCCATAGTATACTATGACATTTTCAGAAATTATTATGCCTTTCTATAGTATGATGTTTTTTGACATTTTTATGCTATAGACATTTTCAGACATTATTATGCCTTTCTATAGTATGACGTTTTTTGACATTTTTATGTCTTATTATACTATGGCATTATTGGCATTTTAATGCCAATACTATGATGTTTTTTGGCATTTTTATTCCTTACTAGACTATGACATTTTATGCCATAGTATACTATGACATTTTCAGACATTATTATGCCTTTCTATAGCATGATGTTTTTTGACATTTTTATGCCTTACTATACTATGGCATTATTGGCATTTTAATGCCTTTACATACTTTGATGTTTTTTTCACATTTTGATGCCTTTACATACGATTACATTATTTCACATTTTTATGCCTTATTATACTATGATGTTTTTTT
>NW_019485176.1:0-603 GCF_002814215.2 Seriola lalandi dorsalis | reverse complement strand
TTGTACTCCGAAGAAAGAGACCTCTGTTAAGAGCTTGATAAATAGCGATGCGGGAGAATTTTCTACAGTGGTATAAGAAGTGTTCAGAGCTCTTATTTACGCAGAAGTACCAGTACAACCCTGTAAAAATACTACGTCACAAGTTCCAAAGACAACTGATTGTAGCACAGGGACTCCAGGAACCGTGCACGGGGCATCAGCCAATCAAGTGAGAGGCACAAACTAATAAGTAGGCTCATGGACAGCAGGTGTGCCCCCACACAGACTTTGGTTCTTTGTTTGTTCTTTCCATGTGGCTGCACTCGTGGCTCTGATAGAAGAGCTGAAAAGAGATGGATGATTGTTAGCTGGTGCTGAGGAACGGTACTGACTGCTGTTAGTATTAGTATTATGTATTTTACTCTCTACAGTTCTTTTACTCTTATTTTACTCCAAACTATTTGAGCAAACTATTTGAGCAAATAGTTTGGGAAAAACTATTTGAAACCGATACAATAAACACAAAGTTAAGAGTAAAATACAATATATATATATTATGTTCCTATTTTTAACTTTATTTGATCAGCTGTAGATCTGCTTTTCCTAGTCAAATAAGACACATCA
>NW_019485175.1:0-603 GCF_002814215.2 Seriola lalandi dorsalis | reverse complement strand
AATATATGGCAATATTGTTTGTCTAGCACAAATAAACATCTAATTCTGCTTTGTCATTGGGTCTGCAGCCACACCAAGTTTATACTTCGCTACAATTTTAGCAGTTCTGTTGTTATATTTTGTTTGTCAAATAATCATCATAATATGCATAAAATATCTAAAAGTATTATTTTTTTGTGTGTCAAGATTTTACCCTTAAACCTGCATTAAATTAAAAACATAAGAGAAAAGTTCAGTGTTTCACTGACTTATCCCAGCACTGTAGTTACATATAATGTGATACAACGCATTCATGCAAGCAACAGATCAACACACAGAAGGTGTCACCCAATCACATGGTCTCTAATTTACAGGGAGCTTGGTGTCATGCTGCTTTTTCTCCACCCTGATACTGGACTCAAAACAGTTTGTTCTGTGACATATTTGTCACCCATACACTGAACGCTTGCACCAACAAAAACTATTTTCTCCAATTCATCAGTATTATTTACTCCAGACAAAACAAAAATGTCTAGCAGCAGTATAGGTGAGCTTCATTACCATGACAACACTGCCCCTCTCTGTATGGATGCATATATTACATGTCTTTTTTTTTTTTTTTTT
>NW_019485174.1:0-603 GCF_002814215.2 Seriola lalandi dorsalis | reverse complement strand
ACGGAGAGGGTGAGGCAGAGGCGGCATCAGAGGGAACAAGGTGCAGGAAGATAATGATGGAGGCAAAATGAGAGGCAGAGGAAAAACAGATGCAGGGGAAGAAGAGCGGGGAGTGTGTTTGAGAACGAGAGAAAAACGGCATCTCAGACGGACAGGAGAAAATGAGAGAAAGCGAGAGACAGAGCATTGGAGACGGATAAAGAGAGAGGTGGAAGAGAGAACGGGTGAATAAGGAATGAGAGAGAAAATGAGAGCGGAGCCCCACAGATTTCAGTGCAATGTGTTGGCAGGTTTGATGAGGCTTGACCAGGTGTGAGGAGGAGGAGGAGGAGGAAGGGAAGGCACAGGCCTGGTCACTGTAGATGGGATTGAATTTCCTCCCGACAAGCATTGATTGTAGTAACCAACACCATGAGAATAAGTCATTATGAGATAAAAGAAGGCAGTCAGGCCCGATCTGTGTGTGAGATAATGTGTGGGAGATTTTTTATTTTTTTGGATTGATGACAACGATAACCTGCGCACCAGATTGAGGCTCCCCTTTTTATTTATTCAGCAACATTTCAACCTTGGCCTCCAGACTGTCGGAGAGAGAGAGAGAGA
>NW_019485173.1:0-603 GCF_002814215.2 Seriola lalandi dorsalis | reverse complement strand
AATTCATAACGCATAATTCTACATCAGCCATGAGGGAAAATGGACCATGAAAATGCTGAAACCGCAAAAAAACAGCCGATCAAAATTTTTGACCTGCCAGAAATCCAACTAATCATCCGAGAGCAGGCTTGACGATCATTCATTGGTGCAGTCAGTCAGGCGTCGTGGCAGTACAGTGTCTGACCATCTTAAGAGTTTACAGCCATACTAGCAGCTCTGTGAGGCTGTGCCTGTACACAGTGGTGCTGTGAGCTGAATGCTAAATCAGCATGCTATGTTTGCAGGTATGTTTGGTATGTTCAACAAGGTTTGCAGGTATTTGGTCATGAACCAAATCACTGGACAAACAGAAAGTTTGACCTCGCTTTGAGGGAGCGAGGTTGTTGAGACATCTCATTTAAAACTATAAATATTAACCTCATGGTGGTGCTGAAAAGTCAGAGGATCACCAAAGACATTAGGAGTCATCTTCTGGGAGCCACCAATGTTTGTGCTAAAACTTCAAGACAACCCATCCAATAGTTCAATATTTCAGTCTGGACCAAAGTGACTGAGTTTTGACGTACACAAATCACTGAAATCAGCAAATGAAAAGTCTCCTTT
>NW_019485172.1:0-603 GCF_002814215.2 Seriola lalandi dorsalis | reverse complement strand
ACACACACACACGTACACACACTTAAAAACAGAAGTGGTAGCGGCACCTTTTGTAGACTGAACTCCACCTAGGGAAGTAGAAGTAACACACACGATTTTGAAAGATTATATTTATCAATGTGACACCACAGTGTTTCTGCAACAGCGCTGAGTCCATACTGTAGTTCTTTGTCGGATGTTTTAGTTCCTGTGTGATGTGTGTGTGTGTGTGTGTGTGTGTGTGTCTGTCTGTCTGTCTGTGTGTGTATGGTGAAGGATCACAGTCGTTTATTTCCTGGTGCAGATGTTCTGATTCCTTCTTTTTCTTGTCAAACTCCTGAAGCTGCGTATCAGCTGATAGCGAGTTCTGATCTGATGCCACTGCATTAATAAGACTTTACCAGCTGTTTACTGCATGGACGTGAAGCGATTGCGATCGCTGTTGTTGTTTGGCTTTTTTTATTTTTTATTACTGGTGGGACTTTCCGGTGTAGCCAGTCAGTTACAGCATTGTTCCAGCTCAACTTCCTGTGTAGGCTACTGTTTTAGAGCAGAGAAGAAGAAGTGATTTCTGGGAAAACTGCTTCATCTGGGCGTGAAACTGTAAAGTTTATTAATAAATGA
>NW_019485171.1:0-603 GCF_002814215.2 Seriola lalandi dorsalis | reverse complement strand
TTTTTTTTAACATGAGGACAGTCTCACAGAGGGAAACCATGATTCAAATCTTTACCGAACCATAACCACGATCATTGTTGTGACGAACGTTCCCTAACATTAATGAGGGACTTATTTTAACCCAAACCTCGAACTTTCACCAGAACAAAACCAAGTGGATTCTCATGTCAAAGGGCTGTAGTCCCAATGACAAATCAGAAAACAACATGACCAAACACCATAATTTGTCATCTAATTTGCAGGACTTGTTGCTACCTACATGCCAACTCTCTTTCAAAGGTCCAGTCTTTGTTGTCCTTTTTAACTTGGCTGGTGGTCATTAACGGGCTTTCATCGACTGCCAAACACCACCTCCATCCCTCTTTCCCTATGCCGCATTTTTTAAAATACGCTGTGAGGGAGAGCTGAAAATAGAGAGCTTCTTGTTAAAGTTTTTCCTGTGTGTATTTGTTTGTGTGTCTGCTTTTAAAACACAGAGGACTGATGAAACAAGGGACGAGGGGCTCTAATAAAGTCAGGTACATTTATAGCACAAATAATCACACGTGATGCAGCCGTGTGACATTTATCCCGCACTGATGCTGTTACACGGTCAGTAAACAC
>NW_019485170.1:0-603 GCF_002814215.2 Seriola lalandi dorsalis | reverse complement strand
CGAGGTCGGGTGTCGGTGGCAGACGTCCAGACGTCCCTCTCTCCAGCAACGATCTCCAGGAGGATCCTGATCTGATGTCCGAACCACATCAGCTGGTTCCCTTCAACGAGAAGAAGCAGAGACTCTACGTCAGATATCAGAGCTGCTCACAACCTCTTCACCACTGATCCTTCCTTCCTTCCTTCCTCCCTCCTGAACAAGAGCCCAAGACACTTCAACTCCTTCACTTCGAATGCAATATGTATACGTTCATCACGACATGATTAGACCAGTCCACATCCTCCCGACTCTCACATCCATCGTCACCCGACCCCAGTTTAGAGAACGAGTTCAGGTTCTCACTTTGTTGCAGTGACATCCAGTAAAAGTTCTCATCACTTCCTGCTTCATGTAATCAAAATTTAAACTGTGCTTCCTCCAGGATTCACTTATTTACTTCAGATGCAATTTGAATGTTAATGATTAAAAGCAACTGCAGCAGGAGGAGCAGTTTGACTTCCACATGAACCGCTTCACTGTTTGTTTATCTGTGTGTGTGTGTGTGTGTGTGTGTGTGTTGTATGACAGATGAGTCATCTGTCACCCTGTTCTCAAGTGCATGAG
>NW_019485169.1:0-603 GCF_002814215.2 Seriola lalandi dorsalis | reverse complement strand
AGATAATGAGAATGACTGTTACTTTTGGTACTTACTAAATGCTGATGTTGATATTTCTGTACTTTTACTTGAGCTGAAGTTTTAATGTATAACTTTAACTCTTATTTCTACACTGCGCTTTTCCTATTTTTACTTACTAAGATCTGAGTTCTCGTCATCTCACCTCTGCACACGAGCTCTGAGGTTTTAACCTCACTGATGGTGACTCTTCCTCCTCAGGTTCCTGACAGGTTGTGTGTGACGGCGCCCTCTGGTGACCACTCCAGGTCCTACATTCACCCGAAGACACGTCAACACGTCACTGAACACAGAGCAGCTGAACCACCGGAGACAACAGAGCAGGTTCTTCTGTAAAATATAACCTTAAAAAGACAGGGTTTTTTTTTGTGACACTAATTTAAAATAAAATTGTCATGAATGACTCATAACAATTAAGAACAAGTGGACAAGACTTTTCGAAGGTCGTACAATAAGTAGAGCTGTGAACATCAAGGCCAAACTCCTGTAATGAAGAAGAAACACTATTAACTGAAGGAAGGAGAATGAATCAAGTCAACAGCAGACAAGATTTAATTTAAAATAAAACACTCACTTAATATAATA
>NW_019485168.1:0-603 GCF_002814215.2 Seriola lalandi dorsalis | reverse complement strand
ACAAGTCTCTGAAAGTTGTGGAAAATCTCCTGATGAATGTGCGACTCGTGTCATTTTCACATTCATTAAGCCGCTCAGTGAGGCCTGCCTGCATGGAGGCATGTAAACTCATTTATTTATTTATTTTAAAAACAAAACAAAACAAAAAAATACATAAGATTATTATTGACTTGACTATCAATCCTTTCAGTTGTTGAGGCGCTGATGACAAAAGGCATAGCAGAGTATAAACTGAACCATTAGGAGGAAAAATAATTATCAGGGTAGGTATTTTCTTGGTGTTGTGATTGCAGGGTCATTATGCTCTCCCTAATGAAACAAACCAGCAGAGAGCCTCCATCTCGGCTGTAGCCGTTATCATCGCTCTTCAGAGAATATAAAACGGAAAACACTTCAGCAGCAGGCTAATTAAAACCAGAGAGGTCTGGATGAGGAGGCCAAACAACCTACACAGGTGGTGGGCATGTCAGCGTGTGTGTGTGTGAGTGTGTGTGTGTGTTAATGTGTGTGTGAGCTACTGTAGCACATCATGTTTATGCATGTCTGTATGTGTCTGGATGAGTGTGGGTGTGTGTGAGGCAGCAATTCATGTTTTTGTTTTTT
>NW_019485167.1:0-603 GCF_002814215.2 Seriola lalandi dorsalis | reverse complement strand
GGGTCAACAGGGGACCAGACCTTATTATTGCTCCCTTAGCCAGGTAATCTGGCCCTGTTTGAGTGCTACAAATTTATAACAGGGCCTGTGTTATAATCTGGAGTGGAGTTTAAACAGAGATACAGAATAATTATGTGAATAATTTAAATTTGCTGCAGTCTGAAGCATTAACCAGTTAGACTGCCAGCATTCTCCATTAACAGTAAGCCCAGAACTCCAGAAAAAAAAACTGGATTTGCCCTGAATAGAGATCTGCCTCCTCTTTTTCTCTCCTCTGCTTATATGGCTGTAACATTACCACCAGCTCTATTTCTGTTTGAGTACCATGGCTATCTGCCAACAATGGTTATCCTCTCCAAACTTTAGAAGGCAGGGATGCTGTGAGTTGATAAGGCAGCCATTTCCTTATCAGGACAGATAAGAGATAAAAGTATGGACAGAGGCTCGACTGTTAATTAGAGCATCGATTCAACAGGACTCTGCTTTAGTAAACACTGGCAACACTCTGAAGGGGTGGAGCCTGGTGGACACAGGTTAATTCATTACACAGACACACACACACACACACACACACACACACACACACACACACACACACACACA
>NW_019485166.1:0-603 GCF_002814215.2 Seriola lalandi dorsalis | reverse complement strand
AGTCTCCTGCACTATGTGGTGCTGCAATGGAAAAACAAATATTTCTCTACTTTCTTTTTTTATCTGCTTCAAGCTTTCACAAGACGTACATTTCAACACTTCATTTTTCATACTAAAAATGAAACACGTTTTCCATGAATGTTATAAACTTTGCAAGGTAATCATTTCAGATTTATTTCTTGCCAAGTCAGCATGCAGCCTTGATTAAGTAAACATTCAAGTGTTTTTTTTCCTCTTTCTGGCAGAGTCATCTCTGAAAAACAAATGACTCTTTGACTGTGTCACTTCTCTGAATCCCTAAGGAAATATGCTGTGGTGGAAGTAGTCATCCTCCTCCACGCTGCACATTTCTGACTTTGAAGAAATATCACACATTATCTGCAAATGGTAATTTTCTCTTTCTTGTTGGAATTGAATCTAAAACCATTCAAAAGGCCCCCCTACCGGATGGCTGCTCGATAACTGAGCTCCCGTCCTCGTGGACTGAAAACACATATTTAACAACTAATTAACGGTGGTTTTTGAAAAAGAAGGAAGGTAAAGTGTGTCTTTTCCGACACAGCATTAAAAATGAGCCAAGGAACCCGCCGCAAGACTGAGACT
>NW_019485165.1:0-603 GCF_002814215.2 Seriola lalandi dorsalis | reverse complement strand
AGTTTAACCTCATAAGAGCAGTTTGAAATGTATGATTTTTATAAGGAAAGCCTGATGGGGTTTTGATGTTTTTAGAGTTGTTTTTTTGCAAATTACAGTGACAGAACCTATAGCCCCATCACAACATGTACTAACCACAAAACAATGCCCATCCAAACAAAGGGCAGATCAGCATGCTGTGCTACTGGTGCATCTGTGTGTGTGTGTGTGTGTGTGTGTGTGCGTGTGTGTGTGTTCAAGGTTGATGTGAAGCCGATGGGAGTAGTAAGCAACCTCTAAAGCAATTCTCTGTATCATGATTGAGATATAAAAAGCTGAGTACCCATAAACGTAATAAATAGGAAGTCGTTTTTAGCACTGTGAGCCACCACTCAATGTACTGCCAGGTACACAAAGAACAAGGGATTCAGCACAAGTGAGTCACTGAGTCCAATTTTATTTCATTATATTATTTTTATTCTTTTTATGGAAACAAGTGAAAAATATAAAAATACATTGTGTAGTATAAATATTGTGTAGCTGCCTGAAAGTTACGCATACAGCATACACTGTAATAAACACTGTGTTCTTGCAACATGAACAGAAATACTTTGATAAATGAAG
>NW_019485164.1:0-603 GCF_002814215.2 Seriola lalandi dorsalis | reverse complement strand
TTCTCAGACAACCTCTTTTCTTTCTCTTGTCCATGTTCAGTGTGGTGCACACAATGAGATCAAGCAGCACAATCAGGCCTTTTCTCTGTTTAAATAGAGTGACTGAATGACTGGTGAAAGGATTGAGGACACAGATGATAGTAATTTATTATTTTAAATAATAATCAGCTTGAAATATCACCACAATCCATTTATTTATCACCACTTCTACTTCCCCAGGCTAGTTTTGAAGATCGTCATTAAATAAGCAAGAATTCAACGTGTAAAACGTCTCCGTCAGATTTTATCTTAGTCACAAGTCTTTAAAAATAATCTAATCTAAGGGGTCTTTGTTGGTGTATCACACAGAGGGTGTCCGGACAGACGTGTATGGCTCCACAGAGAAGCTTTTGCACCGATGGGGTGGTGAACCAGGTAAACCAGGTGTACGTTTGTCAAACCAACCAGTATGTCTCCTTCCTTACAGTCTTTGTTTCTTCTACAACTGTTTGAAAACACTTATGAAGAAGCATGAATCTCACCTCTGTGTTGCTGTGTGTGTGTTTTTTCTACTGGCCCCTGAGGTCGGAGAGCTGAAAACATCCGCTGATACTTTACAGTTGG
>NW_019485163.1:0-603 GCF_002814215.2 Seriola lalandi dorsalis | reverse complement strand
GTGTGTGTGTGTGTGTGTGTGTGTGTGTGTGTGTGTGTGTGTGTGTGTGTGTCTGTCAGGGTGTGATCTGGACCAGCTGGAAAGGAAAAGAGTTCTCCATCCCGTTCACTGAGATGAAGATGAGACCAGCGTCCTTCAGTCCTCCAGCCAGAGGATGAGAGAGAGAGAGAGAGAGAGCTTGCGACAAACAATGAACTGCTAAAACACATGCATGGACAGCAGTGTGTCAATTCATGTGCAAACACACACGCATGTGACCACACACACACAGCAGACTGAACACACACACACACACACCGTCATTTTAACAGAGAGCCTCGCTCTCACCTCAGAGGAGATGAAGACGTATTTTTTCATTTGTATAGAGGTCAGTTATCAGTATATTACTGTTGATTGTACAGTTTCCTCTGTTTTATCTTTTGCTCTTTAAAGTAGGGCTGCTTAAACTATATTTAAAGGGTCACTTCACCCAGTACACAAAAACATTTCCACAGGTGATGTCTACCCATGCAGATACTTTTAGTTTCTTGTGCCAGTATTTTGAAATATCTGAAACTTTTGCCACCAACCAATGTAATGCAGTTTTACCCGTGTAAACTGTTC
>NW_019485162.1:0-603 GCF_002814215.2 Seriola lalandi dorsalis | reverse complement strand
ATCTATCTATCTATCTATCTATCTATCTATCTATCTATCTATCTATCTATCTATCTGTCTATCTATCTATCTACTAGTCTTTTTTGCTCATAGGAAGGTTCCTTACTGAGTGAAATGACCCAGAAATGTCTCAGCAGCAGCCATGATAGGAGCTGGTCAAATTCTCTAAAGGATGAGGAAAGGAGCTTTAGTGCTCCCAACCTATCTCCAAACACTGGACCTTCTTTTACGAAAGTAAAGGAGAAAATGCCGTCCCATAATTCCTTGCCGCCATAACATGTAAAGAGATGCACCATTGTAGTGTCACCTCGGCAGACCCACGTAAATGTAGAAACAACAGAGCAGCTGTTTTATGTTTGTGACACGATCTTGAACTGATTAAAATTTTTGTCTGATCGACTGAAGCCCAAATACATAAATATATATTTATTCTCTTTCAAATCTGTTAACACTTGTATAGAAATGTCACACGTGTATGTCAAGAAACTATATACTTGTGTCTGAATATAATTTCTTCAAATTTCTTGCAACTATTATTTTACTGGCTCAGCTTTCTTTATTTGTATATTCCTTTCATTTCATCTTATTTCAATATTTCAATCC
>NW_019485161.1:0-603 GCF_002814215.2 Seriola lalandi dorsalis | reverse complement strand
ACGGGAGAAGGACAAGGAGAAACGCTTCAGTCTGTTCAGCAAGAAGAAATAGACGCTCCTCCTTCCTCCTCTTCCTCCTCCTCCTCTTCCTCTCTCCTCTGGTGCTGTTTGGGGTCGCTCCTCCTCATTGATCGATCTTTGGTCAATTATCTGTTGAAGATGTTCATGTCAGCTGATCGAGTTTTTGATTTAGAGCAACTGATGCGTCATAACTAAGAATTAATAGAATAAAATGTAAAAAAATAATTTACGTCTAAAGAAATTAAATCAAACGACGTCACAGTGTTTAACATCATATAACAAAGAAAACACTTTTTATCAACGTTTGTTTCTGTTCTTTCAGCAGCAGTTTCAACATTAGCAGTTGCTTTGTATAAATATAATCCCAAACAGCCACTCTTCTTCCTCTTCTTCCTCTTCTTCTTCCTCCTCTTCCTCTTCCTCCTTTCTTCCTCCTCTTCCTCTCAAGGCGTGACTCCAGCATGCAAGCTCCGAGCCAAAACTCTCCACTCTGTGCCTATCAACCGTCCGGTCCGGCTCAGAGCTCCAGTCCAGCGCCAACACACACACACACACACACACACACACACACACACACACACA
>NW_019485160.1:0-729 GCF_002814215.2 Seriola lalandi dorsalis | reverse complement strand
CTCCTCCTTCACCCCCCCCCCTTCCTACCACACACGCTCCTTGTTAGCATCGCCAACATTAGAGTTCGCACTTAGCCTCCACTCCCACGAGTCACACTCCTCTCTTTAATCAGCAGCCCTACTACTGTTAATTAGTCACACACACACTCATGCAGTGCACACACACACACACACACACACACACACACACACACACACACACACAGGTCGACGGTGTGACCTCTGTTTGCTGGTTTACGGCGGTACATGTGTAAAGCTGCAGTCACCTGTGTGGAGGAGGCAGCAGCAGATGGGTTTTTATATCGGCTCTGACAGGTCACTGAATACGAACCTGACGGAGCCGCATGTGTGTTCACACTCAGGTGGTGTCTCGTTGTTTGTTGGCTCCGGTGACAACACATTAACCTCAGACACATTCAGTTAACACTTAAAACTCACACATCAGCAAGAAAACGAACCAGTGTTTTGGTGCAAGATCAAAACTGTTACAAGAATTAAAGCTCCATCTTTTCTTCTTCTTCTTCTTCTGTGTTTTATTAGAGAGGAGGCTCTGAGCCTGTGTTCTGATTGGCTGACTGTTTTCTGAGTGATCCAATAAAAATATAGCAGATTTCAGGTAAAAACACTCAGAGAAACCAAATCCTGCAAGGTTTGGATGGTGGGTCCAGGTGGGCGGGGCTTGGTGACTGCTTTGTTGTGACATCACAAAGTTCCAGAAGTCCTGACGGC
>NW_019485159.1:0-603 GCF_002814215.2 Seriola lalandi dorsalis | reverse complement strand
TTTGTTATTGACACATTAATGCAGCAGTCATCCAATAATATAATGTAAGCTACAGCATAATAGTATAACTCTCACAGGGTTCATGTTTCTGCACTATACAGTACTTGACAGTATAAGTGCATGTTTCTAATAATATTCTTTATTTAGCATAAGCAATATTCACAATACAGGACTTTTGTTGTATGTGGTATTTTTACTTGAGTAAAGGATCTGAGGTACTTCTTTCACCAGTGGAATTTGTAATGTCATAATGTGGCCTTTAAGTAGTGTGCTAATACCAACTAATGACTGTAGTTACAGTAACAATTGCTGAACATGAAATGTTTCTTGAAAAAAAAATTTAAATACATAAATTAAAAAAAAATTCAGTGAAAATATGACCTTTATTAGCCAAATATGTTAACGTACGCAAGGAATTTGACTTTTGACCTTCTAAATTTTCTCAATGACTTGTACAAAGTTTCAAAAACTATGTTCAAGAAGATCTACAGCCAGCCAATGCAAGGACAATACAGATGAACATACATACACAATCATAAATATATGTAGTTATATGTATTTGTATACTGTAAAATCAGTGTATACTTCACGATTGAAGAGGGA
>NW_019485158.1:0-2242 GCF_002814215.2 Seriola lalandi dorsalis | reverse complement strand
TAGTATAGTATGGCATTAAAATGTCAAATAACGTCATAGTATAGTATGGCGTTAAAATGTCAAAAAACTTAATTTTATTTTATGGCATAAAAATGTAAAAAAACATCACAGTATTGTATGGCTTAAAATTTCAAAAATGATCATAGTATAGTATGGTGTAAAAATGTCAAAAAACGTCATAATATAGTGTGGCATAAAAATGTCAAAAAACATCACAGTAAAATAAGGCGTAAAAATATCAAAAAGTCTCATAGTAATGTATGGCGTAAAAATATCAAAAATGATCATAGCATAGTATGGCATAAATATATCAAAAAGACGTCATTGTATAGTATGGCTTAAAATGTCAAAAATGATCATTGTATAGTATTGCAAAAAAAAATTTTAAAAAACGTCATAGTATAGTAAGGCATAAAAATATGTAAAAAGTCATAGTGTAGTATGGCGTAAAAATGTCAAAAAAACGTCATAGTGTAGTATGGCATAAAAATATCAAAAAAGTCATAGTGTAGTATGGCATAAAAACGTCATAGTATAGTATGGCATTAAAATGTCAAATAACGTCATAGTATAGTATGGCGTTAAAATGTCAAAAAACTTAATTTTATTTTATGGCATAAAAATGTAAAAAAACATCACAGTATTGTATGGCTTAAAATTTCAAAAATGATCATAGTATAGTATGGTGTAAAAATGTCAAAAAACGTCATAATATAGTGTGGCATAAAAATGTCAAAAAACATCACAGTAAAATAAGGCGTAAAAATATCAAAAAGTCTCATAGTAATGTATGGCGTAAAAATATCAAAAATGATCATAGCATAGTATGGCATAAATATATCAAAAAGACGTCATTGTATAGTATGGCTTAAAATGTCAAAAATGATCATTGTATAGTATTGCAAAAAAAAATTTTAAAAAACGTCATAGTATAGTAAGGCATAAAAATATGTAAAAAGTCATAGTGTAGTATGGCGTAAAAATGTCAAAAAAACGTCATAGTGTAGTATGGCATAAAAATATCAAAAAAGTCATAGTGTAGTATGGCATAAAAACGTCATAGTATAGTGTGGCATAAAAATGTCAAAAAAACATCATAGTATAGTATGGCTAAAAATGTCAAAAAATACCACAGTATAGTATCGCATAAAAACGTAAAAAAATGTCATAGTGTAGTATGGCATAAAAATGTCAAAAAATGTCATAGTATATTATGGCGTAAAAATGTCAAAAAACGTCATAGTGTACTCTGGCATAAAAATGTCATAGTATAGTATGGCTCAAAATGTAAAGAACTCTCATAGTATAGTATGGCATAAAAATGTCAAAAAACGTCATTGTATAGTGTGGCATAAAAATGTCAATAAACAGCACGACATAGTATTGTAAGGCATAAAAATATCAAAAATTCTCATAGTATAGTATGGCATAAAAATGTCAAAAATGATCATAGTATTATATGGTGTAAAAATGTTGAAAAACATCATAGTATAGTAAGGCATAAAAATATTTAAAAAAGTCAAAGTGTAGTATGGCGTAAAAATGTCAAAAAACGTCTTAGTGTAATATGGCATAAAAACTTCAAAAAACATCATACTGTACTCTGGCATAAAAATGTCATAGTATAGTATGGCTCAAAATGTAAAGAACTCTCATAGTATAGTATGGCATAAAAATGTCAAAAAACGTCATTGTATAGTGTGGTATAAAAATGTCAATAAACATCATAGTATAGTATGGCATAAAAATATCAAAAAAGTCATAGTGTAGTATGGCGTAAAAATGTCAAAAAACGTCAAAGTGTAGTATGGCATAATAACGTCATAGTATAGTGTGGCATAAAAATGTCAAAAAATATCACAGTATGGTATCGCATAAAAACGTCAAAAAACGTCATAGTGTAGTATGGCATAAAAATGTCAAAAAATGTCATAGTATAGTATGGCGTAAAAATGTCAAAAAACGTTATAGTATAGTATGGCATAAAAATGTCAAAGAACGTCATAGTATAGTATGGCATGAAAATGTCAAAAATCGTCATAGAATAATATGGCTCAAAATGTAAAGAACTCTCATAGTGTAGTATGGCATAAAAATATCAAAAAAGTCATAGTGTAGTATGGCGTAAAAAAACGTCATAGTATAGTATGGCATGAAAATGTCAAAAATCGTCATAGAATAATATGGCTCAAAATGTAAAGAACTCTCATAGTGTAGTATGGCATAAAAATATCAAAAAAGT
>NW_019485157.1:0-603 GCF_002814215.2 Seriola lalandi dorsalis | reverse complement strand
ACTATACTATGACGTTTTTATGCCATACTACACTATGACTTTTTTGATATTTTTATGCCATACTACACTATGACGTTTTTTTGACATTTTTACGCCATACTACACTATGACTTTTTACATATTTTTATGCCTTACTATACTATGACGTTTTTTAAAATTTTTTTTTGCAATACTATACAATGATCATTTTTGACATTTTAAGCCATACTATACAATGACGTCTTTTTGATATATTTATGCCATACTATGCTATGATCATTTTTGATATTTTTACGCCATACATTACTATGAGACTTTTTGATATTTTTACGCCTTATTTTACTGTGATGTTTTTTGACATTTTTATGCCACACTATATTATGACGTTTTTTGACATTTTTACACCATACTATACTATGATCATTTTTGAAATTTTAAGCCATACAATACTGTGATGTTTTTTTACATTTTTATGCCATAAAATAAAATTAAGTTTTTTGACATTTTAACGCCATACTATACTATGACGTTATTTGACATTTTAATGCCATACTATACTATGACGTTTTTATGCCATACTACACTATGACTTTTTTGATATTTTTATGCCATACTACACTATGA
>NW_019485156.1:0-603 GCF_002814215.2 Seriola lalandi dorsalis | reverse complement strand
TACTTTCAGATCCCGGTCGTCTCAGAACCATCTCCACAAAACAAACTTTTCTATGTCGCTTTCCACCTGAAGATTTAGACACTACACCGCTGAAGAAAAGTTTAATTATTCAGTAATGTGAAGATTATACTGAGAAAACATGACGAGGATCTGATGAACTCTGTAGGAGGAGCTAAAGTACGACGCCCTTAAATTTCAAAAACAGAGTAAATTCAAAATGGCTGACTTCCTGTTGGGTTGAGGGGATGGGTTTAAATACCACAGCTGCTAAAAGTAGTGTCTTACACAAGTATGAAGATTTATAGTTTTAAACAAGGAATCGTTACGCGCTCGTGTCTGGTCGTTTCCTCTGACGCATCGTTCTCCATCTTTATTTATGCACATTTATATTTTTTTTTTTGAAGATAAATGTGTGAAATAATGAAACACTGCTGAGACCTGGGAAGCTGCACAAAACACCTGAAGGTACCTTAAGTTTTGTCCCCTTAGTTTGGTCACTAAGGTCTTTTGTGCAGCGGTTGAACTAAGTGATTCCTTAATACTTAAGTGACATTTGAAAGAAACCTTAAGGAGAAGAGTTAGTTTTTATCTTAAGAAGCCTTC
>NW_019485155.1:0-603 GCF_002814215.2 Seriola lalandi dorsalis | reverse complement strand
ACACACACACACACACACACACACACACACACACACACACACACTCATTACTGTTGTACAGTAGGCAGGAGGCTGAATCCAGCTGCAGCCAATGATATTCAGATTTCCTTTGTCTCCTATTATCTTATACAGATGTTTCATACCTTTATACCTTTATACTTTTTGTGAAATCATGTGGCTCCAAAGGTTTCCTCTGTTCTCTCTTGACATTTCAAAATGAGTGTAATTTCTTTGGTGGGAGGGGTTTAATTGTCATTTGAGGAGGATGAGGAGACAACAATGGGCTCAAATATTATTCTTATGGGTCCCTGAAGGTAACACGATGTGGTCACATTCCCCGCTCTTTCTGCCAGTCCAGTACCGCGAACACTCATGTCTGTCCATGTATTATTTACTCCCGTCATTATTATTTTATTTCATTCAGCTGACTTGGAGAGCACATCCATTTTGAATGTGAGCCGGCAGCTTGGAGGGAGTCGAGCCCTTAGACCTTGTGCTGGTGCTGCCTTGTTCACTTTGATAAGTGGTTCTGACGGCCTGCGCCTCTGAATTGACGCCTCTGACGTCTCGGTTCATTTTCAGGAGCTCTGAATGACAAAAGTG
>NW_019485154.1:0-603 GCF_002814215.2 Seriola lalandi dorsalis | reverse complement strand
GATGAAGATGGATGTAGATGATGAAGATGATGAAGATGGTGAAGATGGATGTAGACGATGAAGATGGATGTAGATGATGAAGATGATGAAGATGGTGAAGATGGATGTAGACGATGAAGATGGATGTAGATGATGAAGATGATGAAGATGGTGAAGATGGATGTAGACGATGAAGATGGATGTAGATGATGAAGATGGATGTAGATGATGGAGGTGGATGAAGATGATGAAGATGGATGTAGCTGATGGAGGTGGATGAAGATGATGAAGATGATGAAGATGGAGTTTTATATCAAACATGTAAAAGAAGAAAGTTGAAATACAAGGTGTATCTGTAAGAGCTGTCTGTGTTGTCATCGTCAGTGTGGCTGCTGCAGGATTAAAGGAACCAGCATGACGTCATGTGTCGAAACATATTAAAACACTGTGTGATCACGTCCTGCCTCAAGGATTTTAAAATCCATGTCAAGACACAAGACAAAGAAAGGTTCTACAGACGTAAAATATGTAAAATAAACACAACCATCATCAACCCTGGAATAGAAACTGTAAATACATTATGATAATAATAATAATAATAATAATTATTATTATTATTATTAT
>NW_019485153.1:0-603 GCF_002814215.2 Seriola lalandi dorsalis | reverse complement strand
ACACACACACACACACACACACACACACACACACACACACACACACACACATACACACATACATAGTCCCCCACAATAAAACATAAGTACCACCAGTCCCTAAATGCCGGCTCTGTCACCTCTAACCAATATATGCATGCACACACACACACACACACACACACACTCAGACGTCAGTGATGATAAGTGGCGAGTGAGTAATAGCCAAGCTGTCTGGCAGCCAGCTGCTAGGCCTACTGTTTACATGCCAACTGATTACCCTAATTTCAAACGCATGCATGGCAGCTAGGCTGATAAATAGTCCCCCCCTCCCACCACCACCACCACCACCTTCTATTTCTCCATTGTCAGCCACTGCAGGCTAGTCAGTCAGTCGGACCCATAATACCTTTTTGATTATTCAATAAATAACCCATAATTCGACATTGATTGGGGCTGCGAATGGACTTTGTGGGGAGGAGGAGGAGAAGGAGGAGGAGGAAGGGATGGTGGGGA
Source organism: Seriola lalandi dorsalis (assembly GCF_002814215.2). Classification (NCBI taxonomy): domain Eukaryota; kingdom Metazoa; phylum Chordata; class Actinopteri; order Carangiformes; family Carangidae; genus Seriola; species Seriola lalandi. The sequence goes on along the minus strand of NW_019485153.1, from coordinate 108 downwards.
GGAGGGATTGGTTAGGTGGTTGAGAAGGGTGGGGTGGGGTGGGAGGGTATCGACCAGTGGTGGTCATTGCTTCGATGACCACCGGCCGTTGGGGTCAGCGCTTTGTAT
>NW_019485152.1:0-604 GCF_002814215.2 Seriola lalandi dorsalis | reverse complement strand
CGCACATGCACAAATGGACAGACGTCAACGGGCAGATCGACAGGCTGACAGCGAGACACACAAAGGCCTGAGCAGACACATGCAGGTGGTTTAAAAGACAGTCCGACAGGTTTGGGTGAGCTACCGGCAGACAAACAGGAGGACACACACAGGCCGCCTGTATGTAGATAGCGCCCACCTGCCAGCCCTGAAACATTTTAATCATTTGACGGCCAATTACTCTGGAGCCAGGCAGAGCAGAACAGAAACTCACACTTCATTTCCCCGGCACTCGCAGATGGCCCTGCAGGCTGGATCTCCACTGCCTGTCTTCACTCTACCTGTCTGCTCAGCTAGCTCTGCTCCCTTCTGATATGGGTGAAAAAGCAATGAAATAAGGTGTTTGGTGAGGCTTTAGAGAAAGCGAGCCGAGGATATCCATCATTAATCAAAAATGATACAACCATGATATGACACACCCTATCACACCATCTGTGGCAACGTCAACGAGGAGAAATTGCTGAAAATAAATAACCGTATAACCCATTCTAAACACACACACACACACACACACACACACACACACACACACAGAGTCAAGTAGGTGTGCACCACTCTCCACATC
>NW_019485151.1:0-604 GCF_002814215.2 Seriola lalandi dorsalis | reverse complement strand
AGTAGTCAAAACTGACATTTTATAGTCAACCTAACTAATAATTTTGAGTAATCTATACTCAAGTTTACTGCCATTATCTGAGTTGTCTGAATTTATATTTCATAGTAAACCTTATTAATGATTTTGAGTTAACTTCACTTATGTTTACTCCCATTATCTAAGTTGTCTAAACAGAGTTATTTTCAGCTTTAACAACTTAAAATGAGTTATCTACTTAACTTGGGAATTTTGAGGCAATCGGTTTCCTGACTTTTCTTAAGTAAAGTGAACTTATTACAATTTACAGTGTACACTAAATGAGTGTATATGACATCAGTCCAACCCCATCCCTTCTATCTGATGATTGATGACTCTGCAGTCAGCCTCTGCAAAAAAAAAAAGAAAAAAGAAAAAATTCACCTTGAAATGACCACCACCATTAGCTGTAGCTGAGATTGTGAATATGATAATTTTGCAGCATAATTGCATTTTTCATTTTCTCTTGTTCCTAAATAGGTAACTAGAATGTGATTGGAGACGTGCCGTACTGTATACTGCTGTCTAAGAGGAGTGGAAACAGGACAATGCAGACGTGTGCTATATATATATATATATATATATATAT
>NW_019485150.1:0-604 GCF_002814215.2 Seriola lalandi dorsalis | reverse complement strand
TGTTCTCCATTGTGGCCATAGATTGTGGCCCATTCATGTTCTGGTTAAAGGGGTATTTCCCACAAAACCATATTCACAGCTAGAATAGTAAAAATTTGAATAGAAGAAAACCTTCTCACTCTTTTACTTGTTACTTCACCGTACGTTCACGCGTATATGTTTTCCAGACTGATATAAAAGGCTAGATGGTTGTAGGTTTTCATGCAGTAAACTACCATATGGAAGAAGCTCCAATATAACCATTGATGAATTATGAGACAATGGGCACAAACTTTTTGAGTCATTTTGTGTCGCTCTGTAGTCGTTTTGACACAGACATTAAGATTAAAAAGATTAAAAGATTGAAAGATGTCTTAAAAGTGTGTTGCACATTAGTTTTGCAACAAGAAAGCCACTAAGAGCTTTTTCAAGGTAGAATATATGGCCAAACTGCTATGTTTGATCACATTAAATTGTGTTGATTTACCTTATAAAGTAGCCAGGGAGTGTTTGTTTGCTTAAAGAGGACCAGAAATTTAGTGTTGCGCTCCCATAAAGCTGATGTACTTCCAAGTGCTATATTTAAAAAGAAGTGGACAATACATAGGTTGAAATATTCTGATTT
>NW_019485149.1:0-615 GCF_002814215.2 Seriola lalandi dorsalis | reverse complement strand
GAGACAGGGACACTACAGACAGACACCAGGTGACAGAGAGACAGGGACACTACAGACAGACACCAGGTGACAGAGAGACAGGGACACTACAGACAGACACCAGGTGACAGAGAGACAGAGAAACTACATGAGACATGAATAAGTGGAAACTGCATGACTCACTTGTTTCTCTTTGGTTTTTGATAAGATCTACTTTCCCCTCAGATCAGTCACTTCTCCTCTCAGGGCGTTAAAACCCTCAGGCTGAAGTCAAAAGTCAGAATAACCTCCTCTAACTTCTTTCCATCTGATGGAAAACATCATGAGGTGAAAGATGTGAAGGAGAATTCATCAGGACTGAGGAAAAGAATCTGACTGAATTTATTTTAACTAACTTTATTTATAACACATTGGATGAATCCTCCTTTAACCACAGAAACAAACAGAAACAGAAATGTTGAAATAAGAAAAGCACAAATGCAGAAAGTTGAGCCATTAAAATAATAATTGAATAGAAATAATACGCTGAGAATGAATGATATTCAGACAGAACTTTATAGTTTCCTGACATTTCTATACATATGTTAACTAGAGCAAATGAATGTTTAGGTCTTTACACAATTGGAGGGGATTTAG
>NW_019485148.1:0-604 GCF_002814215.2 Seriola lalandi dorsalis | reverse complement strand
AAGTTACTCTGACTCAAAATATATGAGTTGTAACAGCTTGATTTGAATTTAACTACACTGAGATCCATTAAGTAATCACAACTTCAAAAAAAGTAGAGCTCACTTAAATCCAATAATTTCACACTACTTCACACAATTAAGTTCGTTTACTTAATTTTCCCAAGGTAATCGGTTTCCTAAATTTGTTTAAGTAAACTCAACTTGTTAGAATTTACAGTGTACTTATAACAGCACTGTGGGCAGTATAATGAGCCAGTGGAGAGCAAGCAAGAGGAGAAGTGTAACTCACCTTCTTTATTGTTTCATCTTCGGCATCTTTTCTCTCCTGTGCTTAATTCCAGACTCCTCCTCCTCTGTGCGTGCACATTTCCCCACCTTGAAGTGAATAAAGACAGAGGCCGTGGCTGAGAATTCATCACAACATATCAAAAGTCTCCTGTGGTGCCCTGGTGGCTAATGTGCTGGTCCATGTGCCGCGTGCTCATGCTGTGCTGTTGCTGCTCCCTGCTCTTTTTCCAGACTCACTTCAGTGTTGCAATTACTGGTGAAATGCTGGGGGATGGTGGACAACACAATTCTTTGAAAGAGAAAAAAAAAAAAAAAA
>NW_019485147.1:0-604 GCF_002814215.2 Seriola lalandi dorsalis | reverse complement strand
AATGACTCTTTGTCAATGGATCATCAGCTCTGACCTCTCCAAATTTCTTATGCTGTGGAATAAAATATTCAGTGACAGTGTCTGGAATCATCTTGAAAGAAATAGAAAACATGAAGGAAAAAATATAGAAAATACTGAATATAGACTATTCTGGTCATGAATAATGAGATATTATCCCCAAACAAGTAATTCAAAGTACTGAATTAAATCTGGGACAGAATATTTTCAATAGCAAAAAAAAAAAACCCTATCATATTTTGCCAATCTCTTTGCCTGTGTAATGTAACAGCGTTTACACCAACTGAGAGAGATAAACATGAACAAATAAGAAGAAAAAGAGAGGAATAGTGTGGTATTCGCTCTCCCCCTCTCTATGACTTTGCACTTTTCTTCTTATTAGTGGAGGCGGACCTGCCAGCGTCCTGTCGGGGACAGCAGCAGCAGCAGCAGCAGCAGCAGCCCAAAACTGTGGCCAGAATCTCTAATGAGAGGTCTAGGGAGATAATTGATGGCAATTTTGAATTTGCTAGCCATTATACAGGCCTTGAACACTTCAGTTTAATGAGAATTAAAGATTCAAAAGCAATGCATTTTATATCAATCA
>NW_019485146.1:0-604 GCF_002814215.2 Seriola lalandi dorsalis | reverse complement strand
AAACTACAGTTGAACTTTTCACACCGCAAAATAAAATAAAGAGGCCAGTCCTACCTCAGTCCCCAGCAGAATGGACAGCTTTTCTACTGGTTTTTATTGAGAAAGAGCAACATATCGATCATGCTGTGGGGTTAGTCTGGTGTTAGTCTGTTAACTGTGAGACCTGCGGCAGAGAATACCTGCTCAGATGGTCCTGATGTCCCAGGATATTTGAGCTGTTTAACTGATTATCTGTATTAATCAGTCAAAATTCTTATTAACGGTTAACGGTTCAGCAGTTAATTATGGACAATTTATTATTTTTATAAGCTTTTTCTATATTGTAGATTTTATCTTTATTTCTAGACAGTAAACTCTGGATATATGTGGTTTTACAATGCACAATGCAAAGTCTCTATCATTGGTGAGCTTTAGAGATGTGGTTTGAGGTCTGTACTGAAGGTCTGAAGATCAGAGTAATGTAATGTAACTGTCTTTTCTGTGTTTCAGTTGTCCGCTGTGGAGGGACGGCTCTCAGCATTGGAAGCTCAAATAGAGAGTCTTCTGTCTGGACTAGACAGGCTCAGGATCCTGGAGAAACGCTTGGAGGAACTTGAAAGATGGA
>NW_019485145.1:0-824 GCF_002814215.2 Seriola lalandi dorsalis | reverse complement strand
ACACACACACACACACACACATCCATCACTCACTCCTTAAAAGCAGAGGAAGGGGAGAGGGGGTGGCGGGGGTGAGGGAGAGATGAGTGGGAGTGATGAGAGGAGGAACAGAAAGCTCCGAGGGAAGAGGAGGTCACTACTGCCCCCTACAGGTTGTTTAAGCATTTAAAAACCTCTCATACCTGACTTGAATGGATGTTCAAAGCAGACAATTGAAATGCATCTGGCTCCAGATTCGTGGACACTTGTCAGAGGGAGCGTTTTTTGTGTCACTGAGATGAATAGAGACAGCTGATTATATTTGGCAAAGGAGTGCTCTGTGTGCAAAGAACTCAATTTTGCAGATGATCTGTCTCGCTCTGAAGTTCCCCCGGTGCATTTTGGAGATTACATCAAGTACTTTAGCTGCTACGGCTTAACTCTCTGCCACCTTATTTCTCTTTCCCCTCTTCCTCTCTACATCTCTCTCTCTGTCCAGTGATCTCAGTGAGAACCAGATTCAGGGGGTTCCAAGGAAAGCCTTCAGAGGAGCTGTGGAGATCAAGAACCTGTAAGTGGCACTTTGGCAATACTTTCTGTGCGTGTGCGTGTGTGTGTGTGTGTGTGTGTGTGTGTGTGTGTGTGTGTGTGTGTGTGTGTGTGTGTATGTGCACGCACATCTGTCACTTGCTTTTCACCGTGTTTGCAAATGTGCACAACCCCCATGTGCCTGTGCATCAATATTTCATTGTGTTAAATGTCATGTGCCTCCTGCTTGTTGTATTGACTGGCACCGCTGCTCGTTAGCAGCTGTGTGTGTGTGTGTGTGTGTGTGTGTGTGTGTG
>NW_019485144.1:0-604 GCF_002814215.2 Seriola lalandi dorsalis | reverse complement strand
AAAAAATAAAAAAAAAATACTGACCTCATTTGAGACATCCACAACTAAATTATCATCACTTTTCTCCCCGTCGCTATCCTGCAAAGACAGACCATCAAGTTAGCTCACCATTAAATTAAATATTCTCTCCCTTCACTTCCATCTGGTACATTTCTTTAACAGAAGACTGTCACAAATGTCCTTGTCCTTTTATGAGCTGAAAAAACAGACTGTCACAAGGAACTTACAAGTGAAACATCACTCGAAACAAAACACTCAAAAATGCATGTTTCCTCACTTGCACAATTGCACACGACAACACACACACACACACAGACAACAGAACCATTTCTTACATAGTGGCTGGAGTCCTTGTCGTCCGCCTTGCGTTTCTTTGTGTCGTTGGGAAACTCAGGTCCGTTGCGACGCTTATCTGAGTTCCTAAGACTTTCTGGCAGCAATGAGTTACTCTGCAGATGAAAGCAGAGAGGAGGAGTAGAAGGACAGAACAGTGAAATAGGAGACACACGGGGAGGAGAGATTAAAGAAAGATGATAGGTAGTGTAGGTAGAAAAATAGAAAAAAGAGAAAGGAGAGTTTGAAGGACAAAGAAGAAAAAAAAAAA
>NW_019485143.1:0-604 GCF_002814215.2 Seriola lalandi dorsalis | reverse complement strand
CACCCCCTCCTCACACTGCCAACCAAACCACAGCTATCCGTGCCCACCCCACCCGGCCAACCCCCCCCAGGAAGACAGATCGCGGGGACAGAGCAGGAGAAAGAAAACACACACCAGGAATGTACCAACACACAAACATGGCGTGGGCCCAGGCCCCCGCTCGCTCTCTGTTATTCTTACAAGATGTTTGGGGCCCCGCTCTGGTCCCCGGCCCCGACACTAACCACAGAATTTCTGATATTTCTCTGCGTCGCCCTCCACCACCTCCGCCCCCCCCTCCGCCGCGGAGCCACAGGGAATGTTCTGTGAAAACACAGCACCGCAGGGCTCGACCGGTGGTCCGCTGCAGAGCCCGGCTGTGAGGCGGGCCGGCCCCCGGGGGGCCTCATCAGCACCGACCAGTGCTACGCCCCCAGGAGGGAACAGGCATGTTGTTGCAGTCCGGTCCTGTCCACTCTGATGGATGGTTCTGGTTCCACATCAGGAACACAGAACAGTTCTCATCATGACTGTCAGAACAAGAACCGAGTCATCGAGAACTGTTTCCAGGAACACGTCACGGAATCGAACCAGCAACCCCCACCACCTGCCCCAAACCTGAACC
>NW_019485142.1:0-604 GCF_002814215.2 Seriola lalandi dorsalis | reverse complement strand
AGAGCAATATTACATTATAAGTGGAATTATTTAAACCTTACAACAGGTAAATGACTGTTAGGTTTATCAAAAGTAGATGCACGTCAGGTGGTGTGCTGTCTAGCTGGCATTCTAGCAACACATGTAACAGGCTCTCATGTATATACAGTAAAGGAACATAAAATGGTGAAACTTACAGCTCCCAAGTTTGGAATTGGGTCACGGACAGTCGGCACTTAGCCAAGCTTTATGTTCAGAATTGTAGCGAATCCCGCATTGTACTGGCCCTCCTGGAGAAAGCAGCCCGAAGTGAAATGGTTAGCCCGCTACAACATTTGTAGCGGTGTACATTTCCATCAAAAATAAAATAAAACAAAATTACTGGGTCTTCAGATCCTCAGACGTAGGGGGTAAAAAAGACTTCTTTGTTGGTTTGTACAGTCAACTGCTTCGCTTGTACCTTCAACATAGTTTTACCGGAGCCGGCGATGTGAGGCATAAACGACAGTAAATGCAAGTCAGACTCAGTGGGCAGAACACACACCTAGCTCTGGGAGTGTCACCCATCGGGGGGAGGTGTTATTTCCCTACGTGACCATCAAAGGAAAATCTCCAATTGGCCTGT
>NW_019485141.1:0-604 GCF_002814215.2 Seriola lalandi dorsalis | reverse complement strand
ACCAGATTTGCACCAAAGGAAGGGGGCACGAGCCAGGGAAGAGCCCAATTCAATTTTGGTGCTGATCCGATTAAAGGGATCCAGGATTTTTTTAATCACTTTCCTTAACATTTTGAGATAGGGCATTTGTTTACACTTTTCTCATTTTTCTGGATCTTGATGTAAAAAAAACAGAAATATGTGCGGTGTTGCGATTTATGAGTTTGTACAATTTGGTGGAGATCCAGATAATAATCTGATTCTCGCAGATGTGTTGTATTGTTTGGCCTTGGCGAAGATATGTGCTCTACTGAGTGCAACTCCAGTAATAATATATGACATATAGTCAGTGCCTGGGCTGATGTTTTAATCCCTTTTAAAGTAGAGTAAAGGTTTCACAATCTATGTCAGTTGGACATCTCCTCTGTGTCACCTGTATCCTAACCCCTTTTTACTTTCCCACAGCTGCTGGGTAAAAGCTTCTTATTGATCTACTCAATAATATTAATAATAGTAATGATAATGATAATGGTAGAGAATGGAGATTCAGAATGGAAAAACACAGCCTCCTGACTGGATCGTGTGTTGTGTGATAATTCATTCTTCATTTAAATTCATTCCACAG
>NW_019485140.1:0-604 GCF_002814215.2 Seriola lalandi dorsalis | reverse complement strand
AGCGCAGGGGCTGCGTCGTTGATCTGCGCCGAGACGCTCCGGCAGGAAAACTTCAGCGGCAGAATCATCATGGTCTCCAGAGACGAGCTTTTACCTTACGACAAAACCCGACTCAGCAAGGTGCTGCAGAGTACACAACATAACATTGACGCCAAACAATTTAGTGCCGAGTATGTGTGTATTCTGTAACCATCACTTAAACCAACACACACACACACACACCCTGCGCTCATGTTACAGGTGATGAATGTGGAGAGTGACAGTATTGTGCTGAGGAGGATGGAGTTTTTCCATCAGTCGGACATTGAGGTGTGGCTCAGGAAAGAGGTGGGTTTGTCTCCTGTCCACTCACATCTTCAGTCTTACTTGTGATGATGTAACCTAGACTTGATCCTTGTCATATTTTGAACTGAATTTGCGTGTGGATAGGTTCACAGTGTTTCAGTTTTTGTGGACTCTCGCTGTGTTGACAGGCGCTGTCAGTGGACACAGACAAGAAAACAGTCACATTCGATGATGGTTCAATCCAGAGCTACGACCAGCTCCTCATCTCCACAGGCTGCAGGTACAGACAGATACACACACGAACACTGTGCAAGCCTGT
>NW_019485139.1:0-604 GCF_002814215.2 Seriola lalandi dorsalis | reverse complement strand
CTTCACTCTGTCCTCACTCTGTCCTTACTCAATCCCAGGCTTGCTTCACTCTGTCCTCACTCTTCCTTCACTCTGTCCAAACTGTCCTCACACTGTCTTCACTCTTTCTTCACTCTTTCCTCTCTTCCTTCAGTGTGTCCTCATTCTTCCTTCACTCTTCCTTACCTCTGTCCTCAAACTGTCCTCACTCTGTCCTCAGTGTCCCCACACTGTGCTCCATCTTCCTTTACTCAGTCCTCAATATGTCCTCACACTGTACTCATTCTGTCCTTACTCTTCCTTCACTCTGTACTCACAACGTCCCCACTCTTCATTTACTGTCTTCACTCTGTCCTTGCACTGTCCACAATATGTTCTACACTGTACTCACTCTGTCTTCACTTCCTTAACTGTGTCCCCACTCTGTCCTTTAACTATCTTCACTCTGTCTTCACTCTTCCTTAACTGTGTCCCCATTCTGTCCTTTAACTATCTTCACTCTGTCTTCACTCTTCTTTCACTCTGTCCTCACCCTGTTTCCATTCTGTCCTCACACTATCGTCACTCTGTCCAGACTCTGTATTAACAGTTCTCAATCTGTCCTCACTCTTCCTTAACTCTGCTC
>NW_019485138.1:0-604 GCF_002814215.2 Seriola lalandi dorsalis | reverse complement strand
AAAATGCAAATGCTAATATGTTGATCTTTAGCAAGTATAATGTTCAACATCTGGGTTTAGCTTGTTAGCATGCAAACGTTTGTATGGCTAAGGCTGAGAGAATAGTATTGTACAAAAAAAATCTTTTCTGATGATGGCGCTAGATGAAAACACAGAGGATCACCAAAGTCATTAGAATACATCATCCGAGCACTATGGATGTCTGAACAAATTTTTTTGCCAAATCCATCAAGCAAATGGAGATATTTCACAATATGAGTGAAAACTCTATGAACCAAGGCGGTGCACAGATCAATTGATCAACAAAAAGACCAACAGCAGCTAGCGTGGCTAAACAGTTATGTTTTTAAAAAAATCAGACATTGCTTCCTTGTTATTGAAGATAATCCACTGATTTTTCATTTCTAAATGTAAAATGTCCTTTACATCATTAGAAATGACATTTCATTTAGCTCCTTTGTACTGGGGTGTATGTAGACGTCTCAATAGCAGCTAGCTTGTGGTATCTACCCATGTAAAACTATCTGCATGGATATATACCACAAGGGTTGAGTGGAAAACAATGTTTGAATGTGAATGTGGATCCAGCATATTTAGTATTGTT
>NW_019485137.1:0-604 GCF_002814215.2 Seriola lalandi dorsalis | reverse complement strand
CTCTCTACAGGTGTGTGGGACTCCAGAGTACATTGCTCCAGAGGTGATCCTGAGGCAAGGCTATGGAAAGCCTGTGGACTGGTGGGCCATGGGCATTATCCTCTATGAGTTCCTAGTGGGCTGTGTGCCTTTCTTTGGAGACACACCAGAACAGCTTTTCGGTCAGGTGGTTAATGGTAAGAGATCGTCACATTTATTGTTGCATTGTTATTGTTAGCTTTTCTATACAGGTTTAACTTTTTGTATATTTTTGTCTTGAGAAATGAAGTCATCACTTTCAGTTTATGTACAGATAAATTTAAATCCTGTCATTAAATTACTGGTGTGTGCTTCTTTGTCCAGATGAGATCATCTGGCCAGACGGGGAGGACGCTCTGCCAGCTGATGCTCAGGACCTTATCACCAGACTGCTGAGACAAAGTCCTCTGGAGCGTCTGGGAACAGGTTGGTGGCAGCGTGACTGATGGTGGGTGGGTGGGTGGACAAGGCTCTCTGGAGTTAGAGCCTGCTGGGTCCCAGGTTTGCTCAGCACTGTGACCATCTGCTGGCCAAGAGGAGGCACATACAGATTTTCTTGTCACTGTTACCTGTTCAGTTTTGAGGC
>NW_019485136.1:0-604 GCF_002814215.2 Seriola lalandi dorsalis | reverse complement strand
TGTTTGTGCCTCAAGTCACGCAAATGTTGGCTTTTACGCTCTCTATGTTGTAAAAAATTCTTATCTAATATTTTTGTAAAAAAATGATATTACTTGTTCAGTGCTGGACTTGGCAACTCATCAGGCTCCAGTGGTCCAACTGGTCAGTGTGCAGCGCTCATAAGATAGTAACCAGCAGAGTAGGGTGAAGAGTTTGAGCCTCACCTGTAACAGTAAAGTTTTACCATGTTGTTTAACTAAAAATAATTCACTGAATATATTTACATAAACTGATGTATGGCCATACTGCATACTGTAGGCCTAAGTTAATAATCTTTAACTGATGTTCATTAAGCACGAACTGATCACATAAACTCATAGTGACTTCATTTCTTCATAGTGAGCAACATGAATTCATGATACTACACAACATTAATTCATGCATTATATCATGAGTTTTGTATTCTGTGTTACTGCTTAACTGTACAGTCCAAGTGAACTGACTTACAAAACTGTTCTTGGTGGGACAGGTGATAGATAGATAGATAGATAGATAGATAGATAGATAGATAGATAGAAACAATTACATAATCTTGAGGCCCTACAAACAGGTCCACAAAATTAT
>NW_019485135.1:0-604 GCF_002814215.2 Seriola lalandi dorsalis | reverse complement strand
GCAGTTCTCTTGCTTCAAGGCTTTTACTGTGAAGCAGCTGCAGGAAGTGTGGCAAGTAATCCCAGCTCATTAGACAGTAATTCAGTCATGGCAGTGAAAACATTTTTCTTTCAAGTTACACTAAAAACTTTAATTTTTTAAAATGACTCTCTCAAAATTAATCTTTTATTATATAAGTTACATACTGTGATTCCCATCCTTTTTTTGAAAAAAATAAAAAAAAATAAGGAAAAAAATAAAAACAAAGATTAGAGAAAAGTAAAAAAAAAAAGTAATAGTAATTTTGCCGATTTCCTACTCTGTTAATCATCTTGTGACCTTTTTGTGAGGGTCCCAACCCACACATAGAGAATCACTTTGACAACCTCTCACAAAAACATTCATGCAATGCATGCATTTAATTATGTCACTGCTTATATAAATACATTTTCAAACATTCATAACGCATTATGAATACCAGGGGTGAAAAGTAAGTTCATTTACTTAAGGATTGGATTTTATGCTAAATTGTAGTTTTAGTTCGTTACATTTCACAGGGAAATTTAAATGACAGCTGGCTACCAGTCAGATTAAGATTTTATATTAAAGGTCCCGTATTTTACAC
>NW_019485134.1:0-604 GCF_002814215.2 Seriola lalandi dorsalis | reverse complement strand
AGTCAATCAGTGAGTGAGCTACCTCCTACCTGTCACACACACACACACACACACACACACACACACACACACACACACACACACTGTAAAATCCTGACTACATTTCCGTTAACGCATTAAAGCTTTTATCTTATATGAAAAATATTATACAATGACAAATACACAAAATTGCCCTATGTGTTAGCTATGAAAATGTATTTTTTAATTATCAATGGCACATCTGTTTACTCTTGAGTTTGGGTTCAGTTATTTGGTCTTAAAGTAAGACTCCTTGATTTTGATTGGCTGCAGGTCCTAGTTACCAGTTGGAGGAACTGTGACCTAGTGGCTTGTCAGTGAAAGTGAGGATGAGCTGATTCCAGTCTCAGTTGCCAGCGTCACATTTCAAAAAATCATTGTTGCTTGCAAGTTGCAAAATGAGCGAAGGAGTTGCGGATGTGTTGAAACAGGCCCATGGTCGGTTTGGCTACAGCTGTGGCTACTGGTGGTAACAGCGAATCTGTTTTAATTATGGATGCCAAGCTGTGAATGATAAACCTGAGACAACACTGGTGTTACTGAGTAACACTAGACATTTTACAAGAAAAGAGGTGTCAACTCGATA
>NW_019485133.1:0-604 GCF_002814215.2 Seriola lalandi dorsalis | reverse complement strand
GATGATAACCAAATAATTGTTTTAGTCATTCTTTAACAACAAAAGGAACAAATGTTTTGATTTCAGCTCTTGAAATGTGAATACTTGATGTTTGTATTTGTCACATATGATGGTAAACTATCATTGGACAAAGCAGTTAGTTGCAGCCCTAAGAATTAAATACTTTTCTGTCACGCTGATCAGATCTTGTAGTAGTGTTGAACTCTGAAGGATAGGGCTGGGTATGGTTTTTAATTTTTCATCACTAATCCCGATACATGTTTATACTGATGTCAAGATAATAAGTTTATTTGATACTTTACTTTGACGAATACCAAAATGTTTTTAACAGAGCCTGTTACTCATTTCACACATTCAGTGTTTATGTGTTACAGAAATCATCAGTAGTATAGAGTATAAACAGAAACAGCAATCATTTGACATAAACGTAACAGTAATTTTTATAACGTATTTATCATTTTCATGTTTTTTCAAGCAACAATGTCCAAGCTTTTCAAAATAGAAGATTTATGGATACTCTTTGTCTCATATGATAGTTAACTGAATATTTGGGGGGAGGTGAACTGATGCTCTGACAAAACAAGCAGTTTAAAGACACTAGCTA
>NW_019485132.1:0-605 GCF_002814215.2 Seriola lalandi dorsalis | reverse complement strand
GGGGCTGAGGTTAAAGTGCTGACACAGCTTTAACGATGTTGGATGGTGTTCTCATCTGGAGGACCCAGCCCTTTAACAAAGCCCAGTCCCGCAGTGTAGAACAATGCAACAGGGAGACCAGCCTCAACATGGTGCCGCCAAAGCAAACAAGGAGCTTTTAAGGTGCAGACACTGAAACGGTCTTTACTGGACAAGTCAGTCACAAGATCTCATTCTAACTGAACCTGTGTTCAGACCCAGGCTGAAGGCAGAATGCATCAGGGTCTCATCAGTGTCTGCTGATGTCTGCGGAATGGGTTTATGTTAACATGTGGGAGGCGATGTAGAGACTACAGTCTGTACTCTGCTCTGTCTGATACATCCAGGAACACACCAGTATCAGGGTCAAACTCAGAGACAGTATTTTCTGCTTCTTCCTCTATAATATAACCTTGAATGATAAATGTGTTTATTAGTGTGTGCAGCCTTCACCATGAGACCATCTTTAAAAGAGTCACACAGCGTTACTGTGCATGCACAGCTGAGTTTTTGAGCTGACCTGTCTCGTGTGAACAGATGACGTGGAAGAAAGACGTGGACGATCCTCTGAACTCTGAGGCCTGGGC
>NW_019485131.1:0-605 GCF_002814215.2 Seriola lalandi dorsalis | reverse complement strand
GGGGGTTCGAAAAAAAAAAATCACATACCGTAGAGTTACGGAGGAAGAGGATATGAAAACGCACAGATAGCAAGGGTTGAGGTGATGGTAAATCAGAACACAAACAAAGAAGAAAAGAGAGGAAATGGCAACATTTACTGCCGGCGTCCACCCCCGCAAGCCAAATCCTCTCGTGACAAGAGGCAAAAATCACAAGAATAATAGGGAATTTGATTGGCAGATGCAATAATTCGACCGAGGGAATTCATCAGTGAATTGTGACGGCTGCATGTGTGTTCGTGCGTGCGCGTGTCTGTGTGAGAGACAGCTGTTTGTCAGAGAGAATGAAACGGATGGTAGAAAGACTGTTGTTGTCTTCTTGACAGCATAAAACTGGAATAAAAATCACTACTGAGAGTCTGACAGAACAGCTCAAATCAAGAATGAAACCCCGTCTGTGTGTGTCCGTGTGTGTGTGTGTGTGTGTGTGTGTGTGTGTGTGTGTGTGTGTGTGTAGCTATGACAAGCTGTCAGTGTGCATGTGTGTGATTGAAAAAAAAAAAAAGAGCAAGTCTTGCAGTATGGCTTGCTGAGCCTGTGGTCTGAGAGAATGACTGTAAGTGTGT
>NW_019485130.1:0-640 GCF_002814215.2 Seriola lalandi dorsalis | reverse complement strand
ATGACACTTAATGCATTGTGTTGTTACAGACATAAGTAGCTATAGTGTTGAAAGTTCGTTAACTGAAGTTTTCATGGTTTATGTGGCACCAGACTAATGACTCACTACAGAGGCATGCAGTTGTCTTTATAACTATGCACGCTATGATCTGTGACATTTTGTCAAAGAAAATCTTTAAGGGCCAGTCCCAATGTCAGGGTTGTGTTTACAACTGACAACACAGGGTCAAAAGGATTTTAAAGTTTTTTTCTCATTAATTTTGCTTGGACGCAGGCTAGTGAATTCAAATGTCCCCTGTCATCCAGGATTACTAACCACAAACCACATGGTGATAAACATCATTCTGTGTTTCGGTGGTATTGTCAGTAAAACAAAACTGGAGTATTACACACATACTTAGATAAATAAAATGAAAGAATTATTAAAAGGAAATTTAAACTTAAAACAGTATTTCACCAATTTTACAAAGTTTTCTTTACTATTCATGAGTCGTACCTCTCAGTACCTTTTTCTGGTGCTTTCAACTGCATCTCATTCTTGAATTTCCCCTAAGGGATAAATAAAATATCTATCTATTTATCTATCTAATGGTCTTCTGGAGGGGATGATGCTTTCTCAGTTGTCATGGAGATCGTGTGAT
>NW_019485129.1:0-605 GCF_002814215.2 Seriola lalandi dorsalis | reverse complement strand
TAAAAGAGGCCGGAGCTTATGGGGGTGACATTTTAAATGGTGCTGTACTTGGGAGTGACATTTAAAATGTTGAAGCAGGAACTGCGCCGTGTAAAGACACCACTTAGGAAATACTAGCTCTCAAGGTCAGACGTGTTTCCTGACATTTGGATTTGGACGTCGGTGAGTGAAGGCGACGGAGAATACCTGTATCTGTAGTCTGTAAATTTCACCAGGTCAGCTTTCAGCTTGGACAGCAGCAGCATCAGGATCTTGATGAATATGCAGAAAATCACCTGCGACACACCAATTAATTATTCAGATTAAGATTCAATTCGCATGAAAACGCACATCTGAGACTCATCAGTGTGTCTGTGCGCAGAGGAATCAGTCACGCCGTGTGACGTGTGACTACTTCACTGTTCACTGTCACATGTCCTCACAAGACAGGAGCTGTTAAACACAGTGTGAAATCAGAGTAAAGTGACTCGAGGAACTGATGTATCTGTAATTAATGTGGACTGTGACTTCACTCACGAGCACTGACAGAGTGATCGGGCCCCGTATGATCCACCAGAACCATCTGTTCACGATCGACCAGCATCTTAGACAAAAAGACGAGATTT
>NW_019485128.1:0-731 GCF_002814215.2 Seriola lalandi dorsalis | reverse complement strand
TAGTAGTACTCACAGATGTAGCAGTACTCAGTAGTACTCAGTAGTAGTAGTACTCACAGATGTAGTAGTACTCGTGGCCCGGCCTGAACTCGAAGCCCAGGCTGAAGGGCGTGAACAGCTGGAACTTCTCGGAGAACTTGAGGGGGCCGCTGGGACTCTGGGGGCGGTTACACTCCCAGCGCTTGAAGCCCTTCCTGTGGTGGTCGCAGGTGGTGTAGCCGTCGTAGTTCACCATATACAACACATAGTGCTCCATGCGCTCGGCAGACTCCGCCCCCTCATAGTGAGGACAGTAGATGTCCAGGTAGTCGTTGATGGCCACCTCCACCGTGTACTCCCCCCGGAAGAACCTGAGGAGCAGACACAGGAAGTAGTTCATGTTAAACACACCAACAGGTGAAGCTCACCTGTGTTCCACACTGTTCATGAAGAAGAGAATGGTCAGAGGTCGATGGCTTCTTCTACCTGTGACCTCAGAACATCATCAGCCTCTGGAGGAGGCGGGAAACTGTCACTCTGAGTTTCTCAGCTCAAACGTGTGTAAAGCTCCTCCAGTGTAAAGGTGTGTGTCCATGTGTAGTGTGATTATAGATTATAGATCAGCTCTAGCTTCTATATTAATACTGTGAAAGTATCAAAGCCTCAGTCCACAGAGAAATGCACACAGCCTGTATTCAGAAACTGAGCCTTAAAACCAGCCGTCAGGACTTCTGGAACTTTGTGATGTCACA
>NW_019485127.1:0-605 GCF_002814215.2 Seriola lalandi dorsalis | reverse complement strand
ACGAGCAGCTTCTGTGTGTTACTGAGGATTTACTGTCAGTCCACACAGTCAGAGAGACGCGGCTGTCACACCCGAATATCTTCCATTTAACTGGCATCTACTTATTATCTGCTACGTTTACTGGCGTCTATTGTTGATCAGTGAAACCATTCTGTCGCCCATGAACTATCTGAGGTGCGTTAATCCTCCAGTTATCAGTTTTTGTTCTGAATTAAATATAGTTGTTTTAATGATTCTTTTTGAATGTCGTCATTTGTTTCTTTGCCTCAGGTGAAGCGCTCTGCACTTCCTCTGTGTTTGGAAAGGCGCTTTAAAGGCGCTTAAAGCCATTATTCCTTCTGATGGCTGCACCTTCCATAAATTTAAATATTTCATACACACATTTGGAAACTTGAGGATCAACGCTTGAATTTAAATGAGCTTCTGTGGGTTTGAACAAAGAGCTGCTGCTTGTTGCCGCTGATTTTAAAATTAAAGACAAGAACAGAAAAGTTAAAAGAAGTCGAAAACAACAAACAACAACATCCCCAGACACAAAACACAAAGTGGAAACAAAGCTGCAGCATCATGTGAAGGAGGCTACAGACACGTTAAACCTCCTGAGC
>NW_019485126.1:0-605 GCF_002814215.2 Seriola lalandi dorsalis | reverse complement strand
GTCATAGTATGGCAAGGCATAAAAAGTCATAAAATGTCATAGTATAGTAAGGCATAAAAAGTCATAAAAAACGACATAGTATAGTAAGAAATAAAAATTAAAAACAAATGTTATTGTATAGTAAGGCATAAAAAGTCATAAAAACATCATAGTATAGTAAGGCATAAAAATGACAGTACAGTAAGAAATACATTTTATTTTTAAATGTTATTGTATAG
The DNA here is from genome assembly GCF_002814215.2 of Seriola lalandi dorsalis. Classification (NCBI taxonomy): domain Eukaryota; kingdom Metazoa; phylum Chordata; class Actinopteri; order Carangiformes; family Carangidae; genus Seriola; species Seriola lalandi. The sequence goes on along the minus strand of NW_019485126.1, from coordinate 387 downwards.
TAAGGCATAAAAAGTCATAAAACATCATATTATAGTAAGACATAAAAACAAAATAGCATAGTTAGGCATAAAAAGGAATTAGAATCGGCATTCAACCTAATGTGCATGTCTTTGGATTGTGAGAAGAGGCTGGCCCCATAAATAAATCATAGTATAGAAAGGCCTAAAAAGTCATACAGTAAGTCATGAAAAGTCGTAAAAAAGCCATAGTATAGTAAGGCATAAAAATGTCATAGACATAGAAAGCCCTCACCTCTGGATTTCAAACCCAGAACCTTCCGTCTGTGAAGTCACAGTTCTAACCACCCAGAACTGTTCTGTCCAATAACCAAATCATAGTATAGTAAGGTATAAAAACATCATAGTTTAGTAAGGCATAACAATGTA
>NW_019485125.1:0-652 GCF_002814215.2 Seriola lalandi dorsalis | reverse complement strand
TTCAGACCTAATTAATATTTAAAATTAGTTTTAGAATTTCTTTAAATTCATCCATGATCCCCTTAACTATTTCTGTAATTAAACGGAACATTATTGATTAATTTGTAGATTATTTTTCTGGCTAATCATTGTATCTTGTATCTACCAAGTTCTTCAGATTGTTTATTTTGTCCAAACTAAAGTCGGAAACTCAAATACTCAATTTAAACCACAAAACAGCAGCAAATGCTCATCGTTGAGAGATTCCCACCAGAGAATGATTGGCATATTTCCTTGATAAAAGTGATCAATCGATTATTAAAATTGCTGTCGATGCATTTTCTGCCAATTGACTAATTAATCAATCGACTAATTGTTTAATCACTAGCCCTAACTGCACTACAATACAGTATAAAAAACAAGACGTGCTTACCTGGAGAACCCTGCGTATAGGTTCAGGAAACCCCACACCTCCTTTCCAGCAGGGCTCAGAGCTGTCAACTGGGAATGGATTACAGTCCAACAAACCTGGTAACACTACATAAAGAGCCTGCACACACACACACACACACACACACACAAAGTTAGTCATACTCTTACCTCATCTAGTCATAAATTGTGTGTGTGTGTGTGTGTGTGTGTGTGTGTGTGTGTGTGTGTGTGTGTGTGTGTG
>NW_019485124.1:0-605 GCF_002814215.2 Seriola lalandi dorsalis | reverse complement strand
AGATACAGACCAAGAAGATACATGTCAAGGGGATACTGGCAGAGAGGATACTGGCAGAGCAGATACACGCCATGAGCAACGCCATTAGAGCACATTCCTGTGACCATCCAGCCCAGCAGGTGGTACCCGGACGTCAGGAGGATGCAGTGCAGCCACTGCAGAGCCCAGGGGAGGCACCAGATGACATCTTGGATGTGCCAGAGCTATAGGGTGCCCATGTGTCTGGTGCCTTACAGAAACTGCTACGATAGATGGCACAGGCAGCGATGCTGAGCTCAGAAGGTGGAATTCGCATTTCAGGTGGGAATTTCTTTTAGATCACCTCACATGTGGGTGGAGTGATACTCTAGTGAAAATGGTAACTACACATTAATATTCAGAAGTTGTGTAATAAGATAATAAGATGCAGCACACACCTTCCTCCTGTGCACCACCTGCAGTACATCTATACACTGTAACTCCTGGTAGATGTTGAAGTGCTGTTGCATATTCTGTATTTGTGCTGCTTAACTTCTCAAAGTTACATCTTGTTGTGCTGCCTGGTCCAAACAAAGACATCATTTATTGCAATTTAGTATCCAGATGATAGATACTCAGAAAAGAAA
>NW_019485123.1:0-605 GCF_002814215.2 Seriola lalandi dorsalis | reverse complement strand
TTCCAGTTCACATTAATGTCACTGGTAGTTTTCAGGCGTTGTCATTGATTCGAAGTTGTTCATGTGGATTGTTTGGAGTTTGGTGACATCAGGAAGTAGCACGGGATCATGGGGGTTGTTGTGTTCGCCACCTCTGCCATCACTGCAGTCGGCTTCTTCAGGTGTTTCCTGTTTCTTTGTTACTGATGTGACCAGTTTGCACGTCACACCACAGCGTGCAGCTGTTTCCTAGAAACCACAGAGAACGAAAGAAACCGCAGCACCACATGTAGTGTTAGCAGTGTGGAGCACCCATGCTAAGCTAGGTCTGGGTCATATGACTTTAAATCAATAACACAGTTATTTCAAACTTAAACCTTGATTCTGATTCATTATCGATCACTTTGGCACTTATTGATCTCTCTCTTTATTGAGCCGTGCCCTTCATGTCTCTCCATGTGTCTGATGGTCGTCACTGATGAGACCCAATCAGGAGGAGAGGTGGTCTCCGAGTCATCGTTTCCAAGGGTTTCCAGACAACAACACAACCCCAGAGTCAGGTGGAGTCAGGTGGAGACAGGTGGAGACAGGTGGAGTGGAGTCAGGTTGAGACAGGTGGAGACAGG
>NW_019485122.1:0-605 GCF_002814215.2 Seriola lalandi dorsalis | reverse complement strand
AACAGCCGGTTTGAGTGAAAACAAACTTAGATTTTGTTTTGATTTAAATGCAATAAATTAGGGCTGCACGAAATGCAACAGAAATCACATTGTGATTATTTTGGCAGATATAGCAATTGCGATTTTAGTTGGAATGGTCATTTTTGCATTCATTTTCACTGAAAAAAAATGTAAAAATTATGACCATGGGATTTTTGTTGGTCTTGTACCGAACAAAGTTCAGGAGACATTGGATAGCATCACCTGGAGACAATGCTGCACAATGTGTTATATGTTCTTCATGATCAATATCCTAATCAAATTTCTCAAGGACCAGTCGTAGTTTTTTTTTTTGTTTGTTTTGTGTTTGTTTTATGCATGATCAGGGGTGAAAGGAAACAGCTATACAATTATTGCTAATACTCTGTTATCTGTTAGTTCCATAGGGCAAGGCAATTGTGTTTCAGGTGCTACTGGAGTAGGTCTACTCATAGCTGAACAGCTTAGGCAGATTACACTCTGGATCAAGACAGCTAAATCAGACCAGTGCAATTGGGACACCCTCCTGAGACGTTATTGGTAGTTACTGCCAGTGTACAATGCTAATCATGTATGTAGTCTAAGTT
>NW_019485121.1:0-605 GCF_002814215.2 Seriola lalandi dorsalis | reverse complement strand
CCATAAAAGATATGCTAAAATGGCTCAGTGAATAAAAGTTCAGTTTACATATGCTACCACACACAATATTATGCCAATATTCAACCCTCAGCTGAGAATCCTCACGCCACAGAAGAACAAAAACATACCTACACAGTATTACTAATCTATATTATTCAGCCAGTTCATATTCTATCTGTGAAATATGAAGTCTTAGAACATCAATACACTTATACAACAAAAATGAAAAAAGCAGATGCCTTCAAAAATAAATATGGTACATATTAATCCACTTGAGCCCCCTGGTGCACTTGCTAAATGGTGAATTTGGCCTTCCTGGGGAGGCGCCTGTTCTGACAGCAAAAGTGTGGTGAAATCAAGAGATATGGATTCAGCCTGTCTGTGTCGACGCACCATGCGTTGAGGCACAGTATTGAGTGGAGGTCAGTTAGTAGCGGTTAGTATCTGTTTCATTAGACACACATGGGAAAGATGACAAAAAGCACCTGTATGAGTTACAGGACATTGTTCAGAATGCTGCCAGTCATTTTTTTGTCTTTTATTTTATATATATATAATATATATATATATATATATATATATAGTGTGTATATATATATATATAT
>NW_019485120.1:0-605 GCF_002814215.2 Seriola lalandi dorsalis | reverse complement strand
CTACATATCAGAACAGGTTTATGGCAGCAAAACCTCTGGGTGTATTAAGTTGGGCAAGAGTTCGTTATTTCTTCTGAATTAAACTTGTTGTTTGTTAGAGAGAGGATGTAATTTCTTCTTTCAGAAGTTACATAATCTTGCTGCTTACATTACTGACTGTTTTCAAAACCAGATCACAATTTTTTTAGGTTGATTTACAGTCTTCAGGCAGCCACTGGCTCCTATTAATTTTGGTACACCAGTAGAATCTACCGGAGAGACTTGGCATAGGTAATGCATCACAGTCACAAAGTCTGCCTCAAGCTAATCTTAGACCTGCTCCAGCACAACAAAGTCTACTTGAGACTTGAGCTCAAAGTCTGCGCATTCAAGAAGGGATTTAGAGCTGCATCCCAAATCAGCCATTATGATTCCAGCAGTATCCTCTGAATTTAGCACAGTGTTGAGCTCTTTAGTAGTTGTTAATGAATGTTGAAATTCAGCATGGGAATGAATACAAATGAGGTTCTGCCCTGTGTCTCCAACCCCACTGTGCAGGTATGTACAGTAAACATCTAGCCTAGTGATTTTGAGACAAATAACCTCATCACCACAGTTTGTAATTT
>NW_019485119.1:0-605 GCF_002814215.2 Seriola lalandi dorsalis | reverse complement strand
GTGTGTGCATGCATGTGATTGTGTTTGGTCCACTAGTATTAATCATATTGTGCGGACCTAAATCTATTTACACAAACACAGTATGGGGACTTGTCTTCCTTATGGGGACCAAAGTCCCCATATTGTGTTGTGAGATTTATGTCTTCATAATGCAAATCATCAAATTTTAAGGTGAAGACATGTTTTAAGGTTAGGGTAAGGGTAGGTTTAGGTTAAGGTAAAGGTCAGGGTTAGGGCTAGGTTAATGTGATTGTTAGGGTCAGGGTGTGTGTGTGTGTGCGTGTGTGTGTATACACCTCAAGAGCTCTTAGTGTCTTGATACGAAATGTCCTGTACTTTCTCAGTTCTGTGTACATGGGTGTGAGATGGAAACATACGGACAGTACACATATGTGTGAAACTATGTGGTTAAGGGTTGAGGGGCTGAGGCTTCCTGTACTACGTGCATTAATGTGTGGGAAAACCCTGTAGAATCTGATAATATGATCAGGTCTCCTGCTTCACTGTAATGTACACAGCTCCCAGTTGCATGTATTTAAAGGAGGGAAAGACTGATAATGAATGCAGTCAAAACAATCAGTGCTCATCATGCCTGTGTGAACACA
>NW_019485118.1:0-605 GCF_002814215.2 Seriola lalandi dorsalis | reverse complement strand
TAGTTTGAGCTCTGTACTAGTCAAGATGTACAAAAGAAAAAAGGCAGAGAAATAAGTCCATTACTGGCCCAATGCCATAGGTGTGTCAACAGAAAAACTGTCAGGAACCACAATCCCATGCTGAGGGGGCTACGAGAGCTGACAACATATTTTCCGTTGTGAATAAAATATTTTCCCCTCAGCATGGCCTTCAGCAGGGCTGCAAGGCTTTGAAGGATCAATTTGGTAAAATACAGTATCTTGCAATTATTAACAAACAACAGCTGTGTGTGATGCTTTAGAGTACCACAATAAAAAACCATCAATTCCTGGCAGCCCCATGGCCTCATTTGAAACCATGCCACTTAGCTGGACACCCACATTTGCTACAGGCTAGTGGAGGAGCAAACAGCTGCACACAAAACAGCCCAGCCCCTGAAAGAATGCCAAGGCAGAATCCCCAAAACAGGCTTGGGGTGGGGTCCATGCAAGACCTTTCACACCAGTCGAGGATAAGTGGTGTAAAAACACATGAGGCAGAAATAGGCTTGGCATATTACTGTGAAAAATGCTGTGAACAATGTTAACTCCAAGCCATCACGTCCAACAAAAATTTTTCAACAAGA
>NW_019485117.1:0-605 GCF_002814215.2 Seriola lalandi dorsalis | reverse complement strand
ACATCATTACGTTAAAGCTTCTACAAGCTGAAATAGCTGCTGTTAGCGAGGCAACCATGAGTCTAGGAAAGGTGCAAAGCAGCTAACGAGCTTCCTCCAGTTTGGTCTCCCTGACTCTGTGTTTGCTTTCTGGGAAAATATGTGTGTCAGATTCACTAAAGTTGAACTTGCTGCTAAAAATATGTGCAAATTTACCCTCAAAGATTCAAGCAAAGCCATTGATCACATTGTCTTTGGACTGATTTGGTTAAATAGTTTTCAACGCTGGGCCTTTAGACCCACATGTAAATGTGGCTAAAGCAACTGGAATGATGCAAATATCCTTCCTGACTCAGAAGCAGCAAATGCAGTTCAACAGTCAACTATGAAAAGCAGGTAAATGTAAATGTCGGACAGCTCAGAATAGGACAAATTTCGAGAGTTGATTCTGTGTAATTCACCCAGTAGAAAGTCCTACCAGGGGCTTTTCTTTGCATCCGCAGGGAACCACTGTTCTCACTCATCATAATAACTTGCCAAAGATTACATCCTGCTAGTTTCAGCCTTGACAGCTCCGTCTTTAAATGTCAAAGTGCAAAATAATAGTCCTAAAATCAGGGGGGGCC
>NW_019485116.1:0-605 GCF_002814215.2 Seriola lalandi dorsalis | reverse complement strand
CACACACACACACACACACACACACACACAAAGGCTCACACGTAGGCTACAAACTTACACACACAAACATACTGACTCCACACAACACCCCGGTGGGAATACATCACAGATCCAGTTGGCGCTTGTTTAATGCTGACCCAATGGAATATATGTCCATCCCTCCAGTCTTCCCCCTCACCCTGAGGGCACGACGCCAGCGAGTTCCACATTCACCTACATACATCAACACACAACATATACTGTATATTCATCACGATCCTGCAGTCCTGCTGTCTGTCTGTTGGACTCCATACAGTTTGTGTGTGTGTATGTGTGTGTGTGTGTTTGTGTGTGTGTTCACGTGCAGACTCAGGGCTTTCTCTTTCCTCCTCACCTCAAAGCCCTGCAAATTCAGTCTCCATGGAAACGTGGGGGTCGGTTAGGGAGGGGGTGATGCTGACTTCCTGACACCTTCTGTCCCATGGGACACCAACTGCCAGCAACTCTGTATGTGTGTGTGTGTGTGTGTGTGTGTGTGTGTGTGCGCGCGCGTGCGCGCGCATGCATGCGTGCATGTATGCATTCTCACATGTGATTAGTATGATTTTTAAACATGACCCATCCTG
>NW_019485115.1:0-605 GCF_002814215.2 Seriola lalandi dorsalis | reverse complement strand
CACAGCGAACAGACACAGCGAGTGTTTTATGAGAAGCGGGAAGGTCGTAGATCTCGGTCTGACTCACACATGAAATCAAATCCAGCAGCTCCTCCGTCCTCCTGTCCCTGAAAACTGGGTCACCACTCCAGTCTGTGTCTGCACGCATGTTCCCATCTGTTGTGGTGATCATTTTACATTTCACACATGGATTTTCTCCCTGCTGATTGGTCGCCCGTAGGTCAGACAGGTGCGGGGAACAACTGGGCCAAAGGTCACTACACGGAGGGGGCGGAGCTCGTGGACTCAGTCCTGGACGTAGTGAGGAAGGAGTGTGAGCACTGCGACTGTCTCCAGGTGAACAGCACCACTGGTTTTAAACTTTCATGTGTCCGAGGTAGAGCTGCCTGAAGGAGGCAGGAATAAGCTCATTGGCTGGGTTGAACCCCTGTGGGCGGAGCTAAAGTACACTTTTCTTCTTTTATGTTTGAATTTACAGGAATCATAATCTAGTAAAGTAAATCAATTAATTTATAGGCATCACTATCTCCTTGATTATTTTTCATAAAGGATGAAAGTTCCTCACTCTCAGTTGCCCCAAATGCCCCAAATGCCCCAAATGCCCC
>NW_019485114.1:0-605 GCF_002814215.2 Seriola lalandi dorsalis | reverse complement strand
CAGATGAAAACTAATTTTCTCAGGTGTTACACACAGGTTGGTTGTGATTTCAAAGATGGCCAATTCTGTTATCAAAAGATGTCAGAACACATCCCACGTATTGTCAGATTCTTCACTCCAAGACATTAAATGTAGATGCTCTTATTTTATTTTTATCTACAGCTGTTGTGTCTGCATCTATGGAGGCTGCTGAATTTTCTTTTATTCTCCGCTCTGACAGTTAAGAAGGCGTCTTGGCTTTATTTCACACCACAGCAGCTTGTGTCTTCATATTTGTCTCAATAACTCCTTTTAAGTACCTGCTGCTATGCGTTGTTTTCCCCTCATTATAGGCAAATTACTGCTCTCTCTTTGTTTAGTATGAAATAGTGAAGCTAATGTAGATCAACAAAACAGCCCGAGGCCCCTACCCACTTGAGCCCGAGTCTGTCTTCCTGTCAATCACATATAATTGGATCAACAACAGAAAGACATGGACAATCTATGAATCATTTTAGGGGGAAATGATAAATCAAATGGACAAACACTCACACACACACACACACACACACACACACACAGGGATGTCCATATACAGGCACACACTCACAATCAATCATATGCAC
>NW_019485113.1:0-605 GCF_002814215.2 Seriola lalandi dorsalis | reverse complement strand
AGTTTTAATACCCTGTAACAAGGGAATCTAATAGTCTACTACAACAGTATTAGGTTATAACTGTGGCAAGACCTCTTAATAAATAATAATAATAAACAGTCAGCTGAATAATCAAAGGATGAGTAACCTTCTGTTTGATAAGCCTTGTTTCTTTTTTTAAAAAACGTTGTCCTTGGTCACATGTGTAACTTTCACCTTTAACTTCAGCTCAACCAAACTACCACTCGTCAGTAAACTCTTCTCTCAATCTGATTGGTCAGCTGGGAGATGTGTTATTCTTCCTGGTTCCTGATTGGTTGAACCCGCACGGGGCTGCCATCACAGTTGTGCGTCCCATCAGCGTGTGTTCCAAGGAGATTTTACCTGCAGAGTTATTCGGAAAATGGCGAGCCTGTGTGCCAGAGCAGTGAGACAGAGCTACTCACTAGTAGCTTCATCTGCACTTACACGGTAAATAGTGTTTATTACTAAAATGTGCCTTTCATCGAAACGCTGCGCTTTTAGCGGGGTGGTGCTGAGCTGCTGTTATCATATGGCTGTAGCCGGCTAACAACGTTAGCTTTCGTAACTGGCCATGGTCCTTAACGTTTGCTGTTGGAAAATAC
>NW_019485112.1:0-653 GCF_002814215.2 Seriola lalandi dorsalis | reverse complement strand
TGGATATGAATGAGATTCTCAGAGAACTAAGGCTGTTCCTCTAACCAGCTGCATTATTAAAAACAATGTTGACATTATGGATGGACACAAAGCAGTTACATGAATGCACTATGTATTTACACCTTAAATGTCAATATGACAACTTTGACCATTTGATTTGTTTTTATTAGCTCTCTACATAATAAACTCTTAAGTGATGGGATGTTCAAGCGCAGTAGATACATTTCAACCAGATTCCGCAAATTGCAGATATTTTATTTCATCACTTGGAGAGAAAAAGTGGCAGAGTGTTGTTCCAGTTGCTCCAGCAGTTCTACACCTTCTCCCATGACCAGATCTCGTTGTGACAGCTTCACACTCCCACAGGAGAGTGTAAAAGACGTATATTAAAAGATCGAGTCAATATCGGATTATTCAAAGGAAGATAGATTTTAATCGGAAAATCTATTTTATTTCAACCCAGACCTAATTCTGACTCAGTCAACTGTTTTGTTTCCCTCTTCATCCTCTTGCTTCCTGAGAGCACGGTCCTGTGTTCATCAGATATATTCACGTGTTCATCAGATATATTCACGTGTTCATCAGATATATTCACGTGTTCATCAGATATATTCACGTGTTCATCAGATATATTCACGTGTTCATCAGATATA
>NW_019485111.1:0-605 GCF_002814215.2 Seriola lalandi dorsalis | reverse complement strand
TATATGAATTGCGGAGCACAATGTGAATGAAATGAAGGCTACTTTAACGCGCAGCCATATCCTTGTGAACCAGTTGGTCCCAGTTTCCGCAGCTGAAGCTGGGACTCATCCAGAGATGCCTTATTCAATTAAAATATGCTTGTTGAATTGGTATGTTTTGGGTACAGAAGCTCCAGTGAGCCCTGGCTGAAATTAACAAGCACAGTAATGGTTATGACTCAAATGTTCCATCTGTAGAGGTGGGTTTATTAGGTCAGTAAATTATTTTTCAGCAAAATGATAACCCAAATAGGCTTTAATGGGAAATTAGAAATTCAGATTGATATAGGAAACCGTGCCTATGTTTCCTGTTTCCCCCCGAGCCTCCCCCACTCCCTCTCTCTTATTTCTGTATGTGCGTGTGTGTGCGTGTGTGTGTGTATACTCCTATGGAAGACCCTTGCCATTTGCAATAGGGCAGGTATGCAGCTGGGGAATCATGAATCTCAGTAACTCATTTAGATAGACTACCAGCAGACTTCAGAATAGCTCCAGAGGTTTTATTAGTGGCCAAAACGCAAACATGGAAATGGATAGGTGCGCGTGAGTGTGTGTGTGTGTGTGTG
>NW_019485110.1:0-605 GCF_002814215.2 Seriola lalandi dorsalis | reverse complement strand
TGCTCACACGCAAATCCAGTTGTTTTATTAAGAATTCTTACAGCTTATCTCCAGTTAATTACACCTTTGGCGTGACCAAAATATCTCGACTACTGGATGGATTATCATGACTTTTGTTCAGATGTTAATCATCAGCTCAAAATTTCAGTTTGTCCAACGGCCAAACGAATTTGTGTTTTGTGCTAATTAGCAAATGTTAGCAGGCTGATACGCTAAACTAACAGTGTACCTGCTTAACATCAGCATGTAAGTACAGTCACTGTGAGAATTTTAGCATGCTGACTTTATTTTAGCTACAGTAAGTATGGTTGGTCAAAAATGTTGAAATATGTGTTATAATGTTATTTTCCATCTGTATTTTCTCTTGCAAATGGGTTTGACTAACCTAGGGGTGTGTTTGTAACCTGTGTGATCACCTGACTGCTCATGACTCTTGCCCTGTCATACTTTTTTATGTCACATTTCCAGATCTAGTTAATGTAATTAGTATATTGTTATCATGACCTATATACCCAATGGCCAAAACTAAAATAAAATGCAAGCTGTTTATCCAATGATCATCACCCTTCAATGTATATTGATTTCATTTTTATATTGCTTTATTT
>NW_019485109.1:0-605 GCF_002814215.2 Seriola lalandi dorsalis | reverse complement strand
CAATTCCAGGATATTAAAAATCGATTTTGTTTAACAAACCAAGACTTTTATAGATTCTTGCAAGTTAGACATTACCTAGAGAAAATAATGGAAAAGGAGGCATTGCAACAAACTAATTTGGGACTAGTGAAGATATTTCTTCTCAGCTACAGGTCAGACCCTGGACGTGGAAACATATCAAAGATATATAAGGTGTATATTAATTTTTGGACAGATGTTTTTGGACCATGTAGTTTTTCTTCAGGCTTTTATATAAGGTTTTAAGCTTTAGCTATTCTGGGCCTGTCATTGTATGCAGGTAAAGTGACAGTCACAAGTTTCTGAAGATTATTGTGATGACCCATTTTCACACTTTGCTATTATCATGTTTGTATATTATCATGTTTTTTATTTCACCCATTGCTATTCTGTATTTTATTCTGAATTGTATGAAATAAATGAAATGAAGTGGTGCAATGATTTCAACTCAGGCCCATCTGTACTACATTACTGAGATGTGTAGATACCAGGGATCCTGCCTGTCACATTCCATCATGGAGATTATGCAGTCTGGCTCTAGTATCAAGGAAAACATCTGTCCAGTTATCAGGTTCTGATAAGTTCTT
>NW_019485108.1:0-605 GCF_002814215.2 Seriola lalandi dorsalis | reverse complement strand
CCAAGGTCATTTTCCCACCACTGTGTGTATGTGGATGGACATCCGTGTGTGTGTGTGTGTGTGTGTGTGTGTGCGCGCATGTGCACAGATGTGGCAAAGCTCTTCCAAGTGTGTGTGCTTGTGTGTGGCAAACTGCCTGTGGTGATGTTCGGGGGAAAGAAAGTAATACAGGCGATGTGGGTTACCAAACATTACTAACACTAGCCAGGCATATTACATTATTCAGGGTTGTGCAGCTAGAGGTTTCTGCTTTTTTTTTTTATTAGCATTTAACATTTTATTAGTCACTGTTTTATGCTTGGGTTTTGTCCAAACAAAACACTTTCAGGCTCATTTTGTAGAAAAGCTGCAAACGCATAAGAACGTAGTGTTCTGGATATGTTGATTCCCGGTGCTGCTTTGACTCACACATCCTGACCCATTTTCAACCATGTCAGCAGTATTGATCTTACTGTTCACCCCGATGAGGAGGATTTTAGTCTGTTATGAGATAGAATTAGATTCTTGTCACAGAGATATACAACTACTCTGACTTTGCCTAAACATTTAAGGCTCTGAAAGCACAAAGAAAGAATGGGACTTCATCAGAAAGACATGAAATGCAG
>NW_019485107.1:0-605 GCF_002814215.2 Seriola lalandi dorsalis | reverse complement strand
ATTCAGTAACATTAGAATCTCAATGCAATAATAGTTGCAGGGCATTTGCACAAAGATTAACCGTTAGATATTGGAAAAACAACGTGAGAGTGAAGAGTTTTCCTGCACTGATAAACAACTAAAGACCTGAATTCTGTAGGAAAGTGATCTGCTTGTAGCTCGTCGTATGGCTTAAATGTCAAACCCTGAACAATTTAAAACTAGAAACCTGACGTTACTGCCTCAGACACAGATATCATCATTTAAATAGATAAGATGACACCACTGACGTAAAAAAATGATGAATGCAAAGATGATGATGATGATGATGATAATGATGAAGACAAACATAATGATTCACTGCCTTTCCACCCTCTGAAATAGAATTGGCTGGGCTTTATTTACCCCTGTGACCATGGTGACCGTCACTATATGACATCAGAGGCGGTGTGAAGGATGAAGGAGGAAACGTGTTGATGTGACATCTCCCTGAGAGCGGCTGTGGAGGAAGACATCAACGACTGAGAGAACGAGGCAAACGTGACGTAGGATTAAGTTCTCCATTTCTTTATATCATGAGGAAGTGAATCATATCTATCTATCTATCTATCTATCTATCTATCTAT
>NW_019485105.1:0-605 GCF_002814215.2 Seriola lalandi dorsalis | reverse complement strand
TGATCTGTCACTGAAGGCTTGTTTATGAGTGGTCTGCTTCTCTTTGCTCTCCTCTGCAACCACAGTGCTCATCTCAGACGCCATGAATTACACAATTGCGCCAATTCATCACTGAGTTAGAGCGACTCTGACAGTTCCCGCCAAACCGCTGCTTGATTGATCCAGTCGCAGCCACAAGCTATCATTGTATTAACTGATTAGCCAAGACTGTCATCTTTGGCTAATTAGAGTGATCAAGGTCTTACACTGTCCCACTGCCTGTACATACATATCTACACACACCCCAGCAACGAGTTGTGATAATGATGTATGAGGCGATCAACACCTACAGTTTCCATTCTGAGTTGCTGCTCACAGCTGATTACATTGCGCATGACTGACTATTAGATTTTTATACTATTACTATAAGACGTCGCCAAGCTGCCATGAAGTGATGATTTGACATCATGGCAATCATAACATAAACATTTCAGCATGTGAATGTGGCATCTGATGTACACATGAATTATTCAAATGCAGTCAAGTAGGTTAACTGGTTATTGGGACATTCTGATAATGAACAATTACAGTAGTTCAGTCCAGAGGGAATGGAATAGTTTTTCAGC
>NW_019485104.1:0-606 GCF_002814215.2 Seriola lalandi dorsalis | reverse complement strand
TAAATGACTAACTGGAAAATAATTGCAATAAAATTACTGTTAGGTTAATAAAAAAATAATCGTTAGATTAGTCAAATAATTGAAAAAGTAATCGCTAGATTAATCGTTTAAAAAATAATCGTTTGGGACAGCCCTAATATATATATATATATATATATTAACTTGAATGAAAACAAGGGATCAAATATAAAATAAAATAAAATAATCGTTTGGGACAGCCCTAATATATATATATAAATGAATCTTTAACTTGAATGAAAACAAGGGATCAAATATACATAAAATAAAAGTATGTATTTCAGTATGTATATCGGAGAATATATCGGCCAATGTGATATGTCTGTGATAGGCCAATATCAGCCGATAAATCGGTCTAGCTCTAGTCATAGCAGACGTTTAGCAGACACTTAGTTGGGTCATGACCATGATGTCAGTATTTATGTTGCATGTCGCATGTCGAAGTGTTTGGCAGATGTTAGATTTTGGTTTTGCAACAACACAACTTAAAGCACAACAAAATATGGACATCAGCTGTGGTCAGTTATTCTATGTCAAACTGACGTCCTGACGTCACAACCCACATTCCTACATTCAATCAGATTTTAC
>NW_019485103.1:0-606 GCF_002814215.2 Seriola lalandi dorsalis | reverse complement strand
ACACACACACACACACACACACACCTCTCAAACCAGCACTGCTGGTTTGAGAGGTGTGTGTGTGTGTGTGTGTGACAGAGGTATGCGTGGGCTTGACAGTAGCCAGTGTGACCATGTGCAGCAAAGACAGTTGTGCGGCTTCCAGTGAAGCATATTAAATCAACAAAAGCAAGTCTGCGGTAGGTCTTAGTCATCCCGCCGTTTCTATCAGAACAGGAAGCACAGCTACACTTGTGAACAGTGGTCGCTGTCGCTCAAAATAATTCTCTTACACCTCAGTGTTCTGTACCTGTCCCTGCGTCTTCTTCTCTTTCTCTTTATTCAGTCGCTGTTTTGGTTTTCCTTTCATCTCATCCGATACAAGACTAAACTCTGAATACAGCCTCAGAAAATCACCATATGGGGTTGAATCATGTCCCTGAACTGAACATCACCAGCAGGGCTGCAACAAACACATTTTTATTTTCATCATTGATTTGTAGATAACTAAAAAAATAAAAACACACACAACGCGACATCTTCTAATTGCTGGTTTTTTCCATCCAGATATTTAGTTTTTGTTTGATGAAGAACAAATGATTCGTCTATGTTCATAAATTTTGCCAA
>NW_019485102.1:0-606 GCF_002814215.2 Seriola lalandi dorsalis | reverse complement strand
ATAAAAGAAGCCTACAAACCTTTAAAAAAGAAGAAAAAAAAAAGGTCCTGCGAAAACAGATAGAAAAAGAAGAGGAAAGTCCTTGCTTGTCAGATTATTTATCCCGTTTCTCTTCCTTTAGCTCTTGTAGAAGATCACTAGAGTGGAGTTGCAAAGTCTCTCTGAGCTCCTGTCCCGGATTTATTCCGATGCTTTCACTTATTCTTCTGACTTGTCCCACCAACACAAGAGCTATTTAAACAGTTTAAGGACATTCCTGAGGTCCCATCTGGACCAATGGGATAGCAGCAGGAGAGAGGGACGGACTTGCTTTCTTACCTCACATCCAGTCACAGTAATATCCGAGACGCACACACACACACACACACACACACACACACACACACACACACACACACAGAGAGAGGGGAAAAATGCATTCCTGAGCTGAATTTCCATCACCGGACAAATATTTCATACACGCTCCAGAGCCAAGATGTGGTCGTTTCCGGTCAAATAAAAGCTTAATTATTCGTCAAATCGTCTTAATTTCACTTTATTGTCTACGTCTAGAAAATATATAGATTTCTTTTTCTTTTCTCTTCTTTTCTTTTCTTTTTTTTTTTT
>NW_019485101.1:0-606 GCF_002814215.2 Seriola lalandi dorsalis | reverse complement strand
ATCGAAGCAGGTTCTCTTTCTTTTCGTCATTAAGTGGTGCATTTTCTCTGCATCCCTTCACCCACTTAGTCCCTCCCATTATCTTTCACTCTTCTCCTCTGTGCAAGTCTATTTCTGTTACAATCCCTATAGCCCTCTCTGTTTCAGCATATACAGAGTTTAAGAAACAGAAACCAAGTCACTGCCCTGTCATGTATGCCAATATAATGTACTGTGAGTTTGTACATCGTTGGTTTGTCCTTTCCGTGCTGTCTTTTGCTGTTCAAAGGATGTAAGAATATGATGCACAGTATATAGGACTTAGGTTGAAATGGATGTCATTTATTCCTAAAGTTTTCTCTCTTTTTCCACAGGGCAGTGATGCCTGGCATGGTGATGTTTCGGCGGCGCTGGTCAGTTGGCAGTGATGACCTGGTGCTGCCCGCACTCTTCCTTTTTTTATTGCACTGCATCTGGTCAGTCAGTGTTTTTGTCACTGTATTGATTGATATATATATATATTTAATTTTAGATTTATCAGTGTATCTCTAGACGGATACAATGGCGTCCAAAAGTCTGAGACCACTTTTGGACCCCGCTATATTTTTCTTGATGTTCATTATTACT
>NW_019485100.1:0-606 GCF_002814215.2 Seriola lalandi dorsalis | reverse complement strand
TTTCTGTTACGTCTGTGTTAGAAACACAGATGTTTCTAAATATAGGAATAACCTCCGTGCTCTACAAACTGATAGTGGTCCTGGAGATAATAAGAGTTGAAGCTGGAGGTCTGGATGTCATGAGGAGTGATGATGAGCTCGGGCTGGCTGGATATGAAGACTGGAGGTGGGTGGAGTGAAGTACAGTCACAGCAGTTCGCACTGAAATCACAGCTGACAGCAGGAGAACACAAAGTATGACGGACGACTCGATTGGCTGACAGATCGTGGCGAGATCCGATTGGTTGCTAAACACCTGAAGTCAGCTGATTACAAGGAGTCGGGGTGAGAGAGGGAAGCAGAGCAGAGATAGTCTCCGTGATTCAACTTACGCTAAGCTTCATCATGACTTACTATAGTATGACTTTCTATACCATGACCTACTATAGTATGACTTTCTATACCATGACCTACTATACCATGACTTACTATAGTATGACTTTCTATACCATGACCTACTATAGTATGACTTTCTATACCATGACCTACTATACCATGACTTACTATAGTATGACTTTCTATACCATGACCTACTATAGTATGACTTTCTATACCATGACCTACTAT
>NW_019485099.1:0-773 GCF_002814215.2 Seriola lalandi dorsalis | reverse complement strand
TGTCATGTTAGGCTATTTAGCCTATCATATTGTTTTATTGTACAAAAAAGTGGTATCAGTAAAAAACGTGGGCTTTTTTAAAATTCAAATTTTTTTTATCTTGTTTTATTCGTTTTAAGAATCCATTTTGATCTGTTCTAAATATGTGACTGTTTATGCTGATGACAGCTGAGGTTTGTTTAATAATTATTTTCAGACTCAGCCAGATTTTGCTGTGCTGCACCGCAAATCCAGATTTGCGTACACGAGCTCAGACCTGACGTGAGATCTGATCGTAGCTTCCGCTCACGTCCAAATTGATAAATTCCGAAGCTTGCGTGGAAACGGTCGTACGCACGGTTTTCTGCCGTACGTTCGTTTGATAAATGAGGGCCAGTATGTCCAGTAGTTCCACTGCTCTTCTCAGTCATATGTCCTGAACTCTTACTCCATGTCTCTCTGTCTGCACACTGTCGCATTGCTCTCGTTTCCTACACCATGTACAGTGTGGACCATTTTATTATTCTGGGAAGGTGGTCTCCACTGAATGTCTGAATACACCAATGACACCAGGGTAAATTCCTTTACATTCATTTGTGCTGTGCTGTATATGCTGAATTATAAATGCAGAGTGTGTATTGAGTGTCAGAGATGCCTGAGATCAAACCATTTGATCTCAAAAAAATCCAGCACAATGTTACGTTACTTATGTTTTATGGATGAAGGGGTGTGAGTTTGTAATGGCCTGTGGCTGTACACACTCTTTATATATTTGTGTGTGTGTGTGTCTGTGT
>NW_019485098.1:0-606 GCF_002814215.2 Seriola lalandi dorsalis | reverse complement strand
GGATCTCTGAACCATAATTTAACACGGTATGGATGGTAATGCCGGCACTTTAATGTTATTACTAGAGCCTTTAAACTCCAATAAGAGCCCATTTTTTTCTCTTTCATTTGCTTTATCTAACCATACGGTGACATCTGGAGATAATGAACTTTAATTTCTGTCACAGCCGGAGGAGAAGGAAAAAAGAAGAAAAAATACTGAGCTTGTTTTAAATATTTTATTTTTCAACACAACTTTCAAATTATTCAAGAACAGCTCATGAGTTGTTATCTCGCCGAACCAATATTTTTTTTCACTGTAGATGCATAATGTGCTGATCCGCTGGAGAAAAGAATTGGCCATGGTGCTGTCTGGAGGAGCGCACAGGGATGAAACGTATCACAGCGGCACGTAGAGCAGCTTGGAAACTGCCGAAAGCTCACGTAGAGACAATGCAGAGCTTTAATCTTTCAAATACACGGGGTTACATCATGTCCTGCTGCTGCTGCTGCTGGATGTGGGAACCTTTCAACCTCCTCCTTAACTCAGCTCTGAGCAAACACCGTCTGTTTGGCCACCGACCTCTGACACCGACCTCACAGCCAATCGAAAACCCGAGAGAAACAG
>NW_019485097.1:0-606 GCF_002814215.2 Seriola lalandi dorsalis | reverse complement strand
AAACTGGTGAGAAAATAATGGTTGTTGTAGTCACTTCCTGTCCAGTTATATGAGACTCAGACTACACAGTATATTTAATGAAAACTGATGTGAGAGTAAGTTTGTGAAAGAAAAAACTTTCCATTGTTCAATGTTTGAAACAGCACTGAGTTAAGTTATAATGTATATATATATATAATAATGTAATAAGTTATTTCACGTTTAACTGTAGGTTAACACAACTCAGGTGTCGCCACTGAAATATCCACTGCCATATGTTGTCATGACAACAGCTTTGTTGGATTCATTTAGAGTGATTTCATGTAGAGTTTATATACAGAGCAGCAAAAGGTTCATGTCCCAGAGTCAGATCTATCTTAAACTAGAGGAGGAGGAAGTAGCACTTTTCCTGTTGTGTTAGCACTTTTGTTTTAGTGTGTTTGTGGTACGACTGGAGAAACTTAATTACACAAAGACCATCTTCAGCTTCATCTGCACACAGTCAGAGCTCATTTTTCTCCGTGAGAACAAAGTGTTTTCTGCCGCTCGTCGTCGCTCAGAGAGGAAATCCAGCCTCAGCACGGGGAGATAATCCGTCTTAAAGAAGGAGGAAACTGATTTCACTGC
>NW_019485096.1:0-606 GCF_002814215.2 Seriola lalandi dorsalis | reverse complement strand
GTGGTTTCACATCGAGGCAGACGTACAGTGTAGCACGGCCACTAAATCTCATCCTCAACACCAGGACGAGCAGAAAATATGAGACTGCTCTCCCAAGAACAACCACAGCATCAGGGGGTTCAGCAAATGTCTGAAAATGACAAATACTCAGTGCTGTGGCGGCGGTAGAGTCATAATTACCACAGGAAGTGACAGTGTTATAAGCTGGTGTTCTCGTGCACATAAAAAACCTCAGTGGAAATGCCCGTAACTCAAAACATCTTGAAACTTCACAAGAAAGTCCAAGTGAAAAAGTCGGGTGTATCTATGAAGTGGATAAATCATGACGTAGGTGAAGCATGTGACTCAAACATCCCGACGCTCCCGCTCACACAGGACCGAACGTTCAGGTGTGTG
Source organism: Seriola lalandi dorsalis (assembly GCF_002814215.2). Classification (NCBI taxonomy): domain Eukaryota; kingdom Metazoa; phylum Chordata; class Actinopteri; order Carangiformes; family Carangidae; genus Seriola; species Seriola lalandi. The sequence continues at coordinate 210 of NW_019485096.1, read as the reverse complement.
TGTGGAGGAGTGAGGAGATCGTGGCGAACCCTCTTCTTCTGCAGCGCTTCCATGGGAATCAGCTGTTTATCCTGACAAACGCGATTTAATTCACATTTTCTTCTGCTGATTTCTTTAAATTTGTTTAAAACTTAGCAACACGATTCGATGGAAAAAGCCACAAAGTCTAAAGAGGGAGGAGCCTGAAGTGGAGGGGCGGCTCGGCGGCAT
>NW_019485095.1:0-606 GCF_002814215.2 Seriola lalandi dorsalis | reverse complement strand
GGCTGATCAGCTTTTAAAGCTGCTATAATCAATATTTCTACATTAACAATGGATCAAATTGCTTTGTGTACTGTGACAAGAGGCACTTGTAGGGAGACCCAACTCTGCAGCTTTATGGAGCGTTTAAACATCTTTTTGCTCATTGTTTGTTTTACGGTCAACACTGTTGGGTTCACTCACCGCTCTCAGCAGCAGCAGAAAGCAGTTTTCAGGAAACAGCTCTGATAAATGTCTTGCTCTCTACCTGCCCAGCACCACACAGCAGACAGACAAAGTTACCTACCAGCTGGGGAACAAAGGGAAGCACGTAGCAGCTAAAGAGCCAGAGCCCTCAGCAGTTAGTGGACACCAAATATAGTGAATATTGCACTTACAGTCATCATGTCACCTGAAACCCAACGCCAAATGAATGCTGATGTTTTTTCTGCTGGATGTGTAAATAGTAACATAACAATAAAATATATAATAATACTGTATATAAATGTGTTTGCAGTTTGTTGTGCAACAAATAAGTGAAGTTACTTGTGTTTTTCTTGTAGTTTTTCACTGCTACATCTGTCCCTGCCCACATCTGTCCTCATTTTCTGGTCCCGTGTGTGTGTGTGT
>NW_019485094.1:0-606 GCF_002814215.2 Seriola lalandi dorsalis | reverse complement strand
ACACACACACACACACACACACACACACACACTTACCCTTTGACCTGATCACCACTTATGGGCACTAAACACTCGACACAAGTGTTTATGGGTCAAACACTGGGCGAACAGTGGAAAAGGAGAAGCTGTTATGGAGTCTGGATGTGGCTGAAGGACAGAGTGCTGACAAACAGGGTGAAACCAGGCTGGTGTCGAAGGCTTTTAACAAAATACTTTCTGCCTGTGACAAATTCTCCCCTTTCTGATTGTATATTTAACAAGTGTTTGTTTCTATGGTATTCCAAGAGCATTTTGTGAATGTTTTCCCAACAGAAAAAGATCAACAGTTGTCATAACAGTTGTGAGCAATGCTTTTTAATATTATTATCTTAACAGGATGATGTTGTTTGATGTGTGCGATGCCTCGGACCTCCTCAAGAAGGCAGAGTCTGTGAGCTGGTGGGTGTTTCATTGCTGTCATAGCAGATGTTTGCATGAAATGTGTCTGCAGATGTTTTGAAAATATTTCAAAGACATTTGTTCTTTAGATGTTTCTATTAACACCGAATAGAACTGGATATGCTTTTGATGTTATATTATCTATTAAATCAAACACACACACACACA
>NW_019485093.1:0-606 GCF_002814215.2 Seriola lalandi dorsalis | reverse complement strand
TCAGGAAAAGTGTGTGTGTTTGTTTGTGTGTGTGTGTGTGTGTGTGTGTGTGTGTGTGTGTGTGTGTGTGTGTTTTGCTCCACCACATAGAGCAGTGATGATGATAGTGTAATTAGGTTGCAGATGTGGCTGCCTGCTCATAGCATCGGTCAGAGACATCAATCACAGACGCCTCCACACTGTGGCCTGCTGGGAGACTGAGGCAGACAGGGAGATGTTATTGTGTTCTCTTTTTCATTTACTCACATGGGTGTGGGATGCCACTCTGTGTAATTACAGAAACTTGTGTTTGTCCAGTCTGTGACCATGTATTCTCAATGTAGTTAAAAAGCCACATCACACACAACAGCATCTTTTCTTTTCCTTGTTTCCTGAGCATCTGAGCATCATATCTTTCTATGTCTTTCTATTCTTGCCTCAAAATGGAACAGTCCCAGCAAGAGAACCTTGTTCATTCACTCCTTAACTAGAAGATGTAAAGATGAAATAGCTGTTGGATAAAGTACTGTGGGTTCAAGTCCAGTGCCTGACTTTTATACCAGTGTTGGTTTAATCCTGTTGTTTTGAAAAAGAGTGATTTGAGCATCTTCTGCAAAAGACCAAAAT
>NW_019485092.1:0-606 GCF_002814215.2 Seriola lalandi dorsalis | reverse complement strand
GCATATTCAGACAACACAAGAGAAGTGCTGCAGGCCTCTAGGGGGAGCTCTAAGTGGAACATCTTGACCATATGGTCATTTGTAGTTCAGCGTGTTTGCTGTTCATGTCTTTGTTTTGTCTTCCTGCAGCATATTTTTTCATTTGCCATGGTCGTATTTGTTTTGTATTTTCCTATGTGTTTTTGAATCAGCATCGTTTATGAATTTGCAGCTTGTTTCTCCTGTTGGAAGTGTTGTGGGCCATTGCAGTGTGTTTGCCCTTGTCAGCCACCGTACATACATTTACTCTAACGTTCACTCGCAATGAAAGAAATGAAAGGATAAAAACTCTCAAAGAAAGAAAATGGCAACAGAAGCGAAATGTTTCAGTTGTTTGTAAAAGCCATTCTATAAAAATAAGTTTTAAGACGGGATTTAAAGGCAGCAACAGAGTCAGCTGACATGATGCTCAGCGGTTAGCTGTTCCAGAGCCGAGGAGCCAGGACTGCAAAGGCGCTTTGTTTTTTACCTGGAGTAGTGAGGAGGCCCAGACTAGCAGACCCAGCAGAACAGGGCCTGTTCAGACAGTAGGGTGTAAGGACCTCAGTTAAGCACTCTGGTGCCAGA
>NW_019485091.1:0-606 GCF_002814215.2 Seriola lalandi dorsalis | reverse complement strand
ACCTGTTGGTGACGTCACCATGGCTACGTCCATCTTTATTTACTATGAGTTCCATTCATACTACAGTGGAGAGTCTGCATGGGTTCTATAACAATGTTGTTTTTTACTTAATGAATTGTATTGTTTTGCTCATCTCATTTTTTTTTGTATTATCCTTGATGCTTTGTCCTATGTTGTTTAACTGACATTCATGCCAAAATGCTAACTGATCTGAACTGAGAGAGAGAGAGAGAGAGAGAGAGAGAGAGAGAGAGAGCATGTTCACCAAACTCAACAAACACAATTACAGTAAATGTTTTCACAAAACAAAGAAAAGCCTGTAGAGATTTCACAGTTCATTTATGGTGAAGATAAAATCCACATTTTATGAACAAACTAAAAATCCCCCCTGTCCTCTACTTGTTTCAGTTACAGTCAGAAGTTATTGTGTTCATAAATAATAGTCTAAAGTGCTTCCTTTTTTTCTTACTAATATTTTTTGGAAAAGTATATACTGTTCTTTATTTAATGCAGATTTTTCCCCCACTACAACATTGCTTGCAGCTTGTGTAAATCTCATCTGTGCTCTGTTTACATCTCCTTTTCGGAGGCAGAATATTTTCCCCA
>NW_019485090.1:0-638 GCF_002814215.2 Seriola lalandi dorsalis | reverse complement strand
AGTCGTGTTCTGAGCTACATGCTAACATCAGCATGCTAACATGCTGACAATGACAATGGTAACATGTTGATGGTAAGCTGGTGTAATATTTACTATGCTCAACATCTTACTTTAGTGTGTCAGCATGTCTGATAACAATTTGTAATTTGCACTAAACACACCTGAGGCCGACTGAGGTCCGTCATTAGTTTGGCAGGCGTTTAGACGTAAACCAAACTACTGGACAAATTAAAGCTTAGACCTGATGATAACGATGGATGAAAAGTTGAGGTATGATCAAAGTTATTACACATGATCTTGAAGCGTACGTCAATATCAATTTCATTTCATCCTCTGGACACCATGAACCAGATTCAGTACCAACCTCACAGAGATGAAAAAGAGGATCCTCTTGATGGCAAGTAAAACTGAACTAACATGCAAAATTTGTGCTGCTTTAAATTGGTTCCTGATAAATTGATGTCAAATAATTTCCTGTGGATCAATTAGTTGACTAATTGTTTCAGCACTCAGGGATGGCTGTCCCCAAAAAACCACCCAGCCTCATTTGGACCGCAGCCATTTAAAAGTCACAGCAAAGTGGCATTTGACCCCCCCCCCCCCCGGCATGCTAGCACAAGTCACAGACATTCGATTCG
>NW_019485089.1:0-606 GCF_002814215.2 Seriola lalandi dorsalis | reverse complement strand
ATATATATATATATATATATATTTTTTTTAAAACAAAATAATCTTTTAAAAAATTCAAAAGGGCTTTTTTGTTTGGACCCTAACACAGACAGAGACACGGTAGTTTAGAAGCAAAGATTAATTTATTAAGTCTATGGTAAGATGAAGGGATGATGTCAAGGTACAGGTAGGTAGAGGAGTGGACAGTTTCTTCTGGGATCTGGTGTCATGGTCATTAGTCCTGAACTCAACTATGGATGTTGAATGTTTTGTCAGCTTACATAACGAGATGGCATGAGGACTCTTTCTAGATGCCACCGACAACCATCCAACCTTTTCATATAACTCCAGTCTCATGTAATGTGTCCAGTGGCACAGTGGTAGACAGTCCAGTGTTTAAGGGTAGTGGCAGCACCATGAGCAGACAGGATATCTCCATAATCCAATGTAGACAGTAGAGCATGGTGAATTGTACAACACGTGTTGTTTAGTCTCATTGTAATCACCTGCGTAATTATTGAATAACAAAATACCAAAGGAGGTCCGAAGTAGTAAGACAATGATCTTCTGCTGGACAACATTTCCTGCAGTGCCTGAGCAGCGTCTCTGAGACTCTTGCCAACTCTC
>NW_019485088.1:0-606 GCF_002814215.2 Seriola lalandi dorsalis | reverse complement strand
CGGATCCTTTACTGGTTCTTGTGAGTTCTCCTACAGAACGTCGACTTAACTCTGGCAGTGAACTGGCCCTGGCGTGGATGCATTGTGCAGAGCAAGGGCTTCTCTCCTGTAGATCTCTCTGAGCAAACTTCAACAGTGTCTTCATCTAAAGTTTAGAGAACACAAGTTGATGGTTTAGATTCTGTTTCTTATTGGAATAATGCCAATAAGAAAAGCTTTGTTTGTTTGTTTTTTGTTGTTGTTGTTATTGTTATTATCATGATAAATATTATGATCCGAGGCCTGATAAGCTGAGGTGATGTTTGGGGGTGGTGTGCCCTTTAATTTAGGGATAGGTGAACAGGTGTTAACGAGGGGCAAACAATTTTCAACCGCACAACTGTGAAGTAATAAGCTAAAACTAGTACAAACATATTATTTTATGTTTTCAAGTTTAAGAGTATCTTGTTTTCTTTCCTCCATTAATAAATACTGAATTGTGACATTAAGGAGAGAGTGCGTGTTGATGTTCTGATCGCTCCTAACAATCCATGTTAGATCGGATCAATTAATCTTTACAACTTAAATAGTTCTCCTACAGAATAACATACATCTAATATGACTGAT
>NW_019485087.1:0-814 GCF_002814215.2 Seriola lalandi dorsalis | reverse complement strand
CCCCCCCCCATTTTCCCCCCCCCCCCCCCCTCCATGGGAGAGGAGGAGAGAAAAACAGAAAACAAGAGGGACCAAACAAAGAATGCGAGGAGACAAGAGGAGAGGAAAGGAAACAAGACAAGATCAGAGGAAACGAGAGGAGCAGAAACAATAAGCGAGGAAAGGAAAAGAGAGGTGAGGAGGAATTGGGAGGTGAGGAGGAAGAGGAGAGAGAAGAGGCAGGAGGAGGAAGAGGAGGAGGAAGAGGAGGAGGAGTGGAGGATGAAAACATGAAGGGATGGAGGGATGGAGGGCACGTTGAACGGATGAGCAGATTTCCCAGGAGACAGAGACAGAAGGTTAAAAGGAAAATGGAGGCAGGGAGGGAAAGAAAGAGGATGATGAAGGAGAAGACAGAGCTGGAGAGGAGTGTATGGCATCCGACTGTCAGAGCTGTGTGTGTGTGTGTGTGTGTGTGTGTGTGTCCAGCATGTATTGATCCTGGAGAAAAATGGGGAGTATATTGAAGATGTAATTTGCATTGATCTCATCGGAGAATACTGACACACACACACACACACACACACACACACACACACACACACACACACACACACACACACACACGTCACAGTTTGTCCTGTTCAACTCAAGGTTGCCAGGTGATGTAATGCGCTCTCTGGCGGCCATGTTGGAGCCCCTCAGCCCTCAACAACAACACATGCGACTGCGGCATTGTGCTCATTGTGTTGTGTATTCAACAGCGTAACACACACATACACACACACACACACACACACACACACACACACAGGGACAGAAACATTCTTCGACT
>NW_019485086.1:0-606 GCF_002814215.2 Seriola lalandi dorsalis | reverse complement strand
AAAAAAAAAAAAAAAAAAAAAAAAAAAAAAAAAATAGATTATGCCTTACTGCAGTTTTTGTTTTCTCATGAGCATAACAAAGTTGTTTGCTCTACTTAGTGGATGATCATCTACCTGATTAAAATAAAGTTTAGCCCTTAAGTAGATCTGCTGGTCATGCATCTGTAAACTTGCAGGATATTCTTCACCGAAATGAAAAGATTGAGCAACTTTAAAGTGAGGTGTGACATTTATGTGAGTGATGGGTCATGCAGCAGGTTTGTCCAGTGAAGTGAGACAAAGTTCAGGTACTGACCAGAGCAAAGAAAATGCCAAGGACAGGAACAACAGAGAATTTGTATGGACAGTTACACACCTCTTTGATGGTCAAAGTGACTCAAGGTCATTTATGTTATATTTATGTAAAGGTCACTGATATCCACACTGAGGCTTGTGTACAGTTGATATCATAGACTGCAACAAAGGAAAAGACAGTTCACTGTTGACACTGTTTGGGACAAGTCAGAAGCCAATAAATAGTGTAGCGTTCAATATGAAATGGCCCAAGGGACCTGAAATCCCTCTAAATCCTTAGCCTGACTTAACTAACAAACAGCAGTCAATCAG
>NW_019485084.1:0-606 GCF_002814215.2 Seriola lalandi dorsalis | reverse complement strand
AGACTAAGTCCTCTGGTCCTGCATCATGAGAAGTTTCCCCTTCCCTTTGACTCTCTTGTCGTAAACTGGACCTGCATCGAGACCCTGAAGAGTCTCTATACAGCAGCTCCCTTTCATGTGGATTGAAGAACTCCTAAAGGGACAGTTTGTCCTTTTCCCCCCCGAACAAGGTGATGCTGCCCAGGTTTGGGAGGTCCCAGCATGCCTCCCGGGAAAGCGATTGATCTTACCTTTTGAAGCCTGGAGACCAGCAGGGGTCATAGGAGCTGAGTTAGGGAACCATGTCGACAGATCCAGGTCTTTTCATGGTAGACTTGATCTCTCCAGGTCTGACCGATCAAGTCAAAGACCTCACCCCCGGATCTGTAGTAACACAGATACAAAAAAGTAGACATCATCAAGAACATGGTGTTATACTAAAGATTTATCAACCAGACCAGCACCTCACTCTGCCTCTCAGGACCTCCTCAGATGGGTGAAGAAAATATTCTTACCGGTGAATCTCCAAACACGTCGGATTCACTCAAACTAGCTTCACATGAACAGAAACACCCTTGGACCTGATCCCACTCAGACCAGGACCAGAACACATGATGAATCTGAGAG
>NW_019485083.1:0-606 GCF_002814215.2 Seriola lalandi dorsalis | reverse complement strand
ATAAAAACGTCAAAAAACGTCATAGTATAGAAAGGGACAAAAACGTCAAAATACATCATAGTATATTAAGGTAAAAAACTTTATAGTATAGTAAGGCATAAAAACGTCAAAAAACGTCAAAGTATAGTAAGGCATAAAAATTTCAAAAAACGTCATAGTATATTTAGGCATAAAAACATAAAAAAGCGTCATTGTATTATAAGGTATAAAAACGTCAAAATATTCTAAGCTATAAAAACGTCATAGTCTAGCAAGGCACAAAAACGTCAAAAAACATAGTATAGTAAAGTTTAGGAAGTTTCACCTCTCATCCAAGAGGCTTCATCAGTTCATGTACGCATCTGACCAGGCTGGGACTGTAGTAAGGCATTAAAACGTCATAGTATGCTAAGGCATTAAAACGTCATAGTATGCTAAGGTCTAAAAACGTCATAGTATGCTAAGGCATTAAAACGTCATAGTATGCTACGGTCTAAAAACGTCATAGTATGCTAAGGCATTAAAACGTCATAGTATGCTAAGGCATTAAAACGTCAAAAATCATCATAGTATTATAGTATTAGTATTATAGTATTAATCAAGAACCTATACCTGCTTTACAATCAA
>NW_019485082.1:0-606 GCF_002814215.2 Seriola lalandi dorsalis | reverse complement strand
CCTGCTGCCCTCCTGCCACTACTGATGCCTTTGTCACCCACACAAATACCCTGACTGTTGAAGAACCAGTGAAATATTGTAGTTGCAGCTTTAATTCTTCTAAGTACAGAAAGTACATATTATAGTAGAGTGCATAAAGTATTAGGAGACTGTCATAGCACCTCTCAACCCACAAAATTCAAATAAGGTTATAAAAACATTCAGGATTCTCGTGCCTTTGACATTGACCTCAACTTCCTGACAGGATGGTGGGAAATCAAATAGGACTGTATGGACGCAACAGACAGAGTGTATGACCTACTGTTAATAATTCATCTATCTTTCCCACATGTGGGACTCCATGCGGGACAATGAGGGGTGTCTTTGGACTTGAATGGGTTTTATTCTCTGCTGAATTAATTCACCTTGTGCATTGTCCTGTTGTAAGGTTCTTGAGAGGGACTCAGGGACGAGCACTCTAAAACGCTTTAAGAATTCAATGTGCTTCAACATTGAGGTCCTGGCATAATGTTCTCAGATGCAATTGAACAGTGTGTTGTCAGATGACATAATAGACAAGGCCTTAACTCAATTCACCTTCACTAACTGTCAGTTACACAGTTATTA
>NW_019485081.1:0-606 GCF_002814215.2 Seriola lalandi dorsalis | reverse complement strand
CACACACACACACACACACACACACACACACACACACACACACACACACACACACACACACACACACGTACCCAAAGTTTTAATCATTTTGTAAATGTTAGTTCACCTGCCCGGCTTTCAGGCCAATAGTCTGTATTATTAACCTCTCTGTAAACGGCCTGTACACCTCGAAAAACAATTCTCCTTCGTCTTCCTGTCTTCAACCAGCAGGTCGTGTCTCTGAACTGTGAATTCTTCTGTCAAAACTCAGTGATTTCCAACTGGTGTTAGGCACAGCAGCACTTTTGCTCAGTTGCATGCCATATTTCTAGATTACCAGGTAAAGATCATGATTTGATTCCTTTTCAAAAGTTTTAACAACTTTAATAATGTTGAAAAGTTTTCAATGTAAGTGATGCAGGAAAAATCTACAGTCCTGGTTCTGTGTACAAATATATTACAAAGTCTATCTGAAGTTAATATGAGGCTCCATCACAGACAAATGAAGTGTGTATCTTCTCGGTACAAAATTCCCTGTTTTAGTGATTAACCCTCCTCTGTATCTCAACGAGTAAAATCTGTCCGGAGAAACACAAAGAGGGAATTTCAATCTAAAAAAGCAGAAAC
>NW_019485080.1:0-606 GCF_002814215.2 Seriola lalandi dorsalis | reverse complement strand
TGACCTGCTTGGTGACTCCCTGCCGCTTGGTGCTCACCAGCTCCATCACAGTGGCTGAGCTGGGGGTCTGCTGTTGCTGCTTCTTCTTCTTCCCTTTACTGACATCTGGCAGGGTGCAAAGTACATAGAGAAAGGCAGAAAACCTAATTTAAACAGGACAATATATTCCACTATGTGACTGGTTAACTGTTAGAACCAAAGTGTAACGATGTAACCACACGAGTCACGAACAGTGGTCAGAGAGCACTTACATCCAATGCTAACGTTACTTAGCTAGCAAGCTAAGAGGCTAAACTGACCTTTAATATCATCGCTAAGTAGCTCCAGTCCTTTCCTGAGCAACGACGCTGACATCCTGATTTAATAATAAGTTTTTTTTTCTAATTATCCACAAGCTACATCGATGAGAAGCGGCCTTAACAGACGAACAGCAACATGTGAGTGCATCAACATCCGGTGAGCTCCTCGTGTGTGCACCGATTGAAAGCAGCCGGCTGGACAACAGTCGAAGAAAAGTTCCTACCTAGCTATTATTAGCCGTTAACCGCTGAGCCGACTACTTTTTAACGGCTGTCACTGCTGTTACTGCTACTACCAATAATAATA
>NW_019485079.1:0-663 GCF_002814215.2 Seriola lalandi dorsalis | reverse complement strand
ATGGCTGGCATTAGGGGAGTGACTCTGGGACGCCAGTGATCACTGTCTAGCCTCCTGGAGGTGTTGTGGGACCAACTAGACGAAACACTGGTGAAAGGAGGTTCCCACCTGATGACCCCAAAGACATGTTAGTTATCACTGCTCATTAGTCTGTACAGCTAAATTAATAGTTATCATAGGACATGTTAAGTTTAGGGAGCTATTCACTGAGTCTGGTCCATTTTCTGTAGCACAAGCTTTGTGTTTATCTTAAATTGATTCTTAGTTAGCGTTAGTAGTCAGCCTTTGTTTTCCTTTTATCGTGAATTAGTTAGATAAGAAAGTATTAGCTCATAGAGAGTCCTCCTTTTGTTCTATTCTGTTTTTGATTTGAACAGCACCCACCGGCCCCTTTCCTTGGTTTATTTTGTCCCCGTTAACCTTTACCTCCACGAATTTATGTTGCAATAAACAACTCTACAGCTATCAACAACTGGTTTTTGTGTTGCTTCCCTTTCCCCTGTGAGCCGGGTTGTAGCATGGACATTTGATCATTTTATCTGTGGAACTGCTGATTTTGAGAAAGAAATTAAAGTATTATCGTGGAATTGTAGTAATTTTCTGACTTTTCATTTGAGTGCTTATACTGGACTAGGCAGGGAAATCTATTGGCACACCAGCCCC
>NW_019485078.1:0-607 GCF_002814215.2 Seriola lalandi dorsalis | reverse complement strand
AATTATGTACTTAACAAAAAAGTGTGAAATAACTCTTAACTCTTAAATAGGTCTTATATTTTAGATTCCTCAATGAATCAGATGCCTTATTAATGGGGTTGGGACAATCAGTTGTGTTGTGCAAAAGTCAGGTTGATACACAGCCGACAGCCCTATTGGACAACTGTTAAAATTCATATTATGGCAAGAACCAATCAGCTAAGTAAAGAGAAACGAGTGGCCATCATTACTTTAAGAAATGAAGGATGATTTTGTTGCTGTTGTTGAAAAAACAGGCACATCAGGAGATGCAGGAGTGACAATGTTGTTGATGGTGTCAACAGGATTTTAGGATTGTGTTAAATCTGGTTCGCAAAGTAAGAAGCCCTTGCATCTTTAAGCATTAACCATGTTGGTAATCTGTATTTAAAAATCACTTGATGCAGATGAAGCTTTGTGGGTTTCCATAGCTGCTCTGTCCTCTGACATCTGTGCCTTGAACAGAGGTGGACAAAGTACTCAGCGGAATTACTTGAGTCACATTATAGATATTTCTGGTCAAATATTACTGCTATACAAGTGAAAGTTGTTCAGTTAAATTTTTACTTGAGCTTTTTTACTTGAGTAT
>NW_019485077.1:0-607 GCF_002814215.2 Seriola lalandi dorsalis | reverse complement strand
GTTTCATCCATATGTTTGTAGTACATGACTTGATCTCGCCAATGTTGACGTTCACCAGGCAGCAGGAGGAATAAAAACATGTTATAACTCGATATAACTCGTGTAATTTCGATATAACTCGTGTAATTTCGATATAACTCGTGTAATTTCGATATAACTCGTGTAATTTCTCAGTCTGAATACTCTTATAGACTTTTAAGGCGAACCACAGACGAAGCTACGGAGTCAACTTCCTTGTTACTTTGCCTCTCGACGCTGAGTGGTCCGTACGTGAACGGTAACACAGGCAGCAGATGATTGGCTTCGAGATTCAGTCAAACACCTTCTCTACGCCACGGATGTTTCCTGACCGAGAGGTTTACAACTACCATCTAACACAGAAAAAGTCTACTAGTAAACTTCAGGACATAATTATACTAGACAGACCGGCAGAGAGGAGAAACTTACCTCATAAAATGCTTGCACCATTTCCACCAACACCCATTGCTGTCCGGACGCCATGTTTAGCTTCCTTGTGCGACGTCATCAGTAACGTTCAAGTTCTACAAGAATAATCGTAGATGAGAACAACATCTTTACCGGTGTAGATTGGCAGAGAGCATGGCTT
>NW_019485076.1:0-607 GCF_002814215.2 Seriola lalandi dorsalis | reverse complement strand
TGTGTGTGTGTGTGTGTGTGTGTGTGTGTGGAGGTGGTGGTAGGGGGGATTATGAAAGTCAACAGAGTAGCATTCATCTGTAAAACCAACACCCTCATACTGAACATTCCTGATGAGTCTCTCAACCTCTGAACACACCCTCAGTCTACACACACGCCCTGAAACACATCCCCTGTGTGCTGCGCTGCGTTCAGGGTCTGCTCGGACAGAGCTACAGCAGCTTTTGCACTGTCTGTTTTTTCAGGCACAGATTGTATCATTTTAGCTGAGACACGTGCAGAGCGTTCATCAGTCACCGGACTGTGTGATGTGAGCATGACGTCAGAACCATCAGAACCATCAGAACCATCAGAACCACTCAGAGTCTGGACCTGTGCGGACACTTCACTGACTCTGTATCTGCACAGAGAGGCGGGAGGTTTCAGCAGCATCTAGTGGACGTTAGAGGAACTGCACTCACACGTTTTAATGTTCCTTCACTTTTTTTTCTCTTCTTGTGTCTGCAGCTCTCAGACGCTCTTGGTGATTGGCCCTCTGGTGGCAACCAATCCGCAGGTGGCGGCCCTTGGCCTGGACAACCCAACAATCCCACCTGGCCAGGTACGCC
>NW_019485075.1:0-607 GCF_002814215.2 Seriola lalandi dorsalis | reverse complement strand
AAAAAAAAAAAACCCAAGAAATAAACAAGCCAACAAAAACCAATCCATTCAACTGCAGCATTATTGTGCTTTAGCTATGATGTAAGCCACTTCCGCCAACACCATCAAAAGATACACTGAGTCAGAAAAGTGCCAGAACTGTGTTGATGTGGATTGATTTCAAGGGCATCAAAAAGAGTTAAGTGTAAATACATTTTCTACAGTTGCAGTACAAAATGAAATTAAGCTGACATGGATATATATTAGCTTACTTTTTTTCTTTTAAGATGTTTTTTTCTGTAGTACAAGACATATCATGAGAAAAATAAGCAAATAGGACACCTTGGAACTGCAGTGAACCAATGACAGTCTCATAAAAACAGATTCAGACAGCCAGGGATTCATACGTCATATAACATCATGTAACCAATCCTGTCAACTTACAGGGACAGGGTGGCGAGCAAAATAAATCTGAAACCTTGTGAATACAGAGAGTGAGAATTTGCATTAGCACAACCACTAACACTGTGTCAGCCACTTCTAGTTAAGAGCTAATAAACAACATAAATATCTTCTGATATCTAGGCTAAATGCCGATTTTGGTGCAGAGCAAACTCCTCATGAGTCT
>NW_019485074.1:0-607 GCF_002814215.2 Seriola lalandi dorsalis | reverse complement strand
TATCTATCTATCTATCTATCTATCTATCTATCTATCTATCTATCTATCTATCTATCTATCTATCTATCTAAAATTACTGTCTGTCCCACACACCTGCTTAAAGAGCTGAGGTGATTGAGCTTAAGGTCTGCTGATTCTGTAAATTCTTTTAAAAGACAGCTAAAGGCAGATCTGTTTAGAGAGGTGTTTGGGTAATTTGTTTGGATTGGGTGTATATTTTATGTATTTATTGTGTATTTTCTTTGCAGTGTTTTTTTGCATTTGTATACTTGTGACCTTAACTTTTACCTTTTTTATGGGGGGCATCCCCCTATTATTTCAGGTTGTCCTTCTAACTAAAGGCTGTCTAAAGAGTGCTGATATCAGTGCTCTGACTGTTCAGCCACCACAGTTCAGATTAGAGAAGAGAGGATTTGATCAAAATGTTGTGATGCACTCAGGATACACTCTACGTGTAATTGCTTAAAGCAATAATCTTAAGGGTCAGCAACAAGTGCTGAAGGCTAGGGTTAGTGCATTAACAATACAGTAAATATTTACAAAGTAGTAGTGCAATGCAATAGTGCATACTGGATACTTTCACTTCTTCAGGCCCCTATCTCTAGGA
>NW_019485073.1:0-607 GCF_002814215.2 Seriola lalandi dorsalis | reverse complement strand
AAAAAAAAAAAAAAAAGAACTATGGCACAATCAAATTCATGTAAACAAAAACGCCTCTGTGATGATTCAAACACACAGACACCGTGTTTAAATTCATCATCAGCCATGACCTGGTTTTATGACAGTCAAGAATCTGAAGCTCTCAGCACTGTCACGACTCGACTCACTCAGTCATTCATTCAGGTGTTCATTCCTTACAGGTGGACTGGTCCAGCTGGGCGGCTCCGGGCCCCGAGGTGTCGTAAGTCGTTTGAGGCTGAATCACAATTGGTGTGCTCTCACCTGCAGGTGTGAAAAACAGCAGGTTTTAAATCACAGCAACAGTTTCTTTACTTTATTTCAAAAACAATAGAGAAACTGAATGATTGAAGTTAAATCCTGTTAAAGGACCACTCATCTGACCTTATCTGTATTTATTTATCACTGTATCATGTGTTTATACTGAATATGCACCATTACACAGGTCTCCGCTCATGGGCTCTATTTATCCTCATAATAGCAGAACAGGTCGGTCAATTATTTTTCTTAAACTTTTGATAATAATAATAATAATAATAATAATAATAATAATAATAATAATAATTCATACCCTAACCCTTTGTTCAAC
>NW_019485072.1:0-607 GCF_002814215.2 Seriola lalandi dorsalis | reverse complement strand
AAATAAAAAGCATCAAAATCAAAAGTGCAGTGATGCTTTTCATCAATAATTCACCTTGTTTGATTGATCACTGATATCTGTCATGGATCTGTAACCCTCATCCATCGAAGTCGAGCTGCCTCAGTCTGACAGATCCAGACCTTCAAAAACTGGACAGAGACGTCAAAGGTCACCAGGACGGACCTAGAAGACTTCCTCCTCCTCCGCCTCACAGCCGTAATCTGAGGAACACAATCAATCAATCAATCAATCAATCAATCTCTACTTTCTTATAATTCAACATTTTTCAGTAGAGTCCCTCTGTGCTTAAAACCTGGATTTTCGCAATAAAAGCATGACTGACCTCCCACAAGCTGGAGAGCGCTGACACACTCCTCCTCCACCTCCACCTCCTCTTCCTCCTCCTCCTCCTCCTCCTCCTCCACCTCCACCGTGGTAGGGGCAGCTGGTGGGGCAGAGCTGGTGTCTGGTTCAGGGTCAGGAGGGGGCTCAGCCGTGGCCTCTGATAACGTTTGTGTTGTCATGGTGACGGAGTTTTCTACCTGAGAGGTGAAACAAAGTTTTAACTACAACAGTAACTTCACACACACACACACACACACACACA
>NW_019485071.1:0-607 GCF_002814215.2 Seriola lalandi dorsalis | reverse complement strand
CTCTCTCGCTCTCTCGCTCTCTCTCTCTCTCTCTCTCTTTCTCAGTCCACGGGACATCCTCATTGCACACCAACACAGCCCGAGCTCCATTCCCAGCATGAGCAGCCTTTATATAATTCATGACATGGAAGCTGAGGGATACCCAACTCCCCATGGCTCCAATAGAGGCTGCACTAGTTTTTCGCCCTTCTGAACAAAGCAGAACCGCCTCACACTTACTCCAGGGGTTATGGAGAGCACATCTTGTACTCAAATCTCGAGTGTCAGACAAAGTTGGGAATCCCCTCTTGGAATTAAGACGCAGGTCTTTGGTTTCTGCTGAAAGCATCTCCCCCATGGTTTTGTTCTTCTTCTTATTCTCCCAACAGAAAAAAAGGGGAGATTAAGTTTTAAATCTACAAAGTTTAGATATTTATTGTCAGTGAAAGTGTGCTCTAAAGCCTAACCCTCATTTCAGCGTTCAAGTTCAAAGAGCGCTTTCATTTCCCGTTCATCCGCTGCCTGTAACTACAAAGAACCATTCATCTACATTAGTATTTCTCATAGAGTCTGGTAATGCAGCCAAATGTGTAAATGCTTTCTGGGCAGACGTGCAGCATATTGGCTC
>NW_019485070.1:0-607 GCF_002814215.2 Seriola lalandi dorsalis | reverse complement strand
TTGGAGGTTTGGATGGAGAAGGAGGTGATGGGGAAGGAGAAGGAGGGGGTGGGAGGAGCAGGGAGGCTGGAGAGCCGCTCTCTCTGCTGCCTCGCTGGGACAGGAAGCAACTCCCTCATCTCCAAACTTGACTTAATCTGCTGGTTCTTGACTGAGTCTGTCTTTAGTCCAGTTTATCACCAACTGAAGAATGTTCTGATCGTTAAAACCGCCTCAGGAATGTAATCTTCTCGCCACAAACAGTCGAGCTTCACTTCCTCA
The DNA here is from genome assembly GCF_002814215.2 of Seriola lalandi dorsalis. Classification (NCBI taxonomy): domain Eukaryota; kingdom Metazoa; phylum Chordata; class Actinopteri; order Carangiformes; family Carangidae; genus Seriola; species Seriola lalandi. The sequence goes on along the minus strand of NW_019485070.1, from coordinate 346 downwards.
AATAAACTGTAATTCTTAAGGATGAATTGAGGGTGGAGTCTCGTAGTCCACGCCCTTCAAATTCTGGCAAAGTGTCTCTTGGTCAAAAAGTGCAAACAAACATATCGATATTGAACCTGCGTCCTCATGAAAACGTTCGGCACAGTGTCCTTAAGAGAGCCGTCTCAAAAGAAGAGCTCCACTTCCAGTTTACATGGTGAGGGAGGGGATGATGGCGGTGATGACAGCGCAGGGTTTTGGTCTGGTGGGACCGGCGGCACGGTGAGGCTGCCAGTTCCTCCAGCTCTTTGTGCATCAAAGTTACAAAGGAGGCTGGTCCTGAACCGAGCGGGACGCCGTCAGAATC
>NW_019485069.1:0-607 GCF_002814215.2 Seriola lalandi dorsalis | reverse complement strand
CACACACACACACACACACACACACACACACACACACACACTCATCTCTCACACACACTTACACACACACTCATCTCTCTCACACACACACTCACACACACACTCATCTCTCACACACACACACTCACACACACTCACACTCACACTCACACACACACACACTCACACACTCACACACACACAGACACTAGTGTGGTGATGACGACCTCCACGTGACCTTACAGGTGTGTGTGAACACTGAGGGTAAATCACCTGATCTGGTTTAACCTGGAGGAACTTCCACTGAAGACCAGCTAAAACAAAGGAACAACAACAAATATCTGCTTGCATCTTTTAGCTCCGCCCCTTTACCTCTGTGTCAGCCTCGTCATCGTCCAGGTGGTTCAGGTGCTCCAGGTGCTCCTGACAGGACGTCTGGTCTGGATTGCTGACTTTATCCAGCAGCTCAATGGCCAGAGTCCGGCTGAGAGGTTGAGACACAAACGGGTGCTGGAGGGACAAAATCATCATCTTCATCATCATCATCCTCACCATCATCATCATCATCATCAACATCACCATCATCATCATCATCATCACCATCATCACCACCACCATCATCATCATC
>NW_019485068.1:0-607 GCF_002814215.2 Seriola lalandi dorsalis | reverse complement strand
AAAAAAAAAAGAAAAGTGGAGAATGTAAACGTGGATGTTCACAAGGCCATGTTTGAAAACCTGATTCTGTGACCTGTCTGTTCATAAGCGCTGACTCTGTTTCTTTTGAGTCCGTGAGGATGAAGACTAAAGATTCAATACGTTCAAGTGCAGCGACTGCAGTCTGAAGTTTTATGTGTCCTGTCTGTTATGAGTAAAGAAGGAAATTCCCCTGATTCAACTAATGGCCGTATTAAAATCCAAAACGAGGCAGGAGGATATACTGCTGACTATCTCAGACGTGTCTGCAGCGTTAGACCAGCTTTAACTGGGCTCATAGATCAGTCTAATGCAAGTAAGACTGTTTCACAAAAATACAGACTCACTAACTACATTATTCAATCTCAAGTATTGTCAATATTTATTAATTATTTCATTTTATTTGTTTGTTATTCATTAATTAATTGTTTGATTTTTTGTTTGTTTATTTTGTTTATTTATTTATTTATTTTGTGTGTGTGCTATACGGCTGTCTGGTGTGGGGGTATTGTATGTTTGTCTGTTTGTTAAAACTCAATAAAAAATGATCTATAAATATATATATATATATATATATAAAAAAAAGACT
>NW_019485067.1:0-607 GCF_002814215.2 Seriola lalandi dorsalis | reverse complement strand
GACTTTTGGACCCCACTGTATAGGACTCTCAGTGTAATCATATTCTCTTAAACAAGAGATCAGTCTATAGGCATGGCTGCATGCCCTTTGCCTTATTTAAGACAATTATCTCATGTTTACATGAAAATGAAGTGCCAGAATATGGAATTCCTGTGGGTTTCTTTCATATTGTTATAGATGACATTGTTTGTATAGCGTAGTGAGCCAAATCAAAAGGCCAGTATTTCAAAGGTTCATTTTATGTCACCCCCTATGACTCAAATCCATCCACCTTTCTCAGAGTTCAAAGTACACCACGCACCAGGTGAGAGCTGAAATACTGTGCTGAAATTCGCTTTGAGTGGACAGACAAGTAGAAACTGGCACCTTAATGAATTACGTCCAGGTGGCTAGGGAGAATGTCTTCATCTGAAAGCTCTGGCTCAGTGTGCCAACTCCTCAGGGACTTCAGGATAGAGTTATTTTAAAGTTACGTGCTACAATGCAACAAGAAGAAATACGTTTTTTAATGTGTTTCAGCTGCTGTCAGGCATGAAAACCCCCACAGTTGAAACCCTTATTTCAGAACTCCAGTTTGAGGAGATGTTGCTGATTTCTACAAAAAGAA
>NW_019485066.1:0-607 GCF_002814215.2 Seriola lalandi dorsalis | reverse complement strand
TATGCCTTTTAATAACCACTTTTAAAGAATTTGCATTATGTATTTCAAAATAAATGTTAGCTTCTATATTGTGATTATATATTTTTTTACTTTCGAAAATGCAGTATCATTCAGTCTCTAATACATATATTCTTTTGTACTGCACATGCACAAAGAGGGAAATTGTAGCCATCAATAGTTCACAGCAGTCAACACGTGGATTTGTGCATTGTTTATTCAGTAAAGTGATTGTATAAAGTGTTGTGTAACCACTGTTTTTTTTTTTTTATTACATTTCCATTGTAATGTTGATCAAAAACAGACACTAACTGGGCGTCCATGTGGCTCAGTTGGCTGAGGCACATTAGGCCACGTAATCATCACACCACCCACTGTCCCTCTCCCAATCACTGCTTGTTTATCATCTGTGTCAACAATCAAATAAAAAAATGTCCATAAATAATCTGAAAGCACAAGGACAGGAGGATCACTGAGGTATAATAATAAGACATGAGCAGGGTTGTGGTTCATCATTGTGTTGAGGGTATATTATCGCCAGAGGATACGGGATGCGTTTAACATGCAGCCTGTTTGCTCTTTATAATCCAACTTCAACCCTGAACCTCTG
>NW_019485065.1:0-607 GCF_002814215.2 Seriola lalandi dorsalis | reverse complement strand
TTGGAGAGAGCAGAAGTTTTCCTCCGTTTTATAGTTTGAATCACATTTCTACGTGCAGGTATGAGAGAGCTGGCTGACTCAGAAAAAGGTGAAATTTTGTAGAAAAAAGGTGAAATTTTGTAGAAAAAAGGTGAAATTTTGTAGAAAAAAGGTGACATTTTCTGGGTTTTTAAAGAAAATTCCAATGCATTCCTAATGCATTATTAATTCCCAGTATTTTGGGAATAACTTTGGGAAAAATTGGAACTTTAACACCAAAAGTCATAGCACCTCTTTCGGGATCAAGGCGCACGTTTTGATGTATATATTACCGGGGTTTTCTCAAAGCTGCGGGACAAGTTACGCACCAAAATTTGGCAGAAGAATAATAATAAGTCTGAGGCCCGAGGCCCCGAGGCACTCCTCTACAGCTAGAATAGCTGAGAGGAGTGCCTCGGAGCTGAGCACCCGTGGCATTAATAAATAAACAATAATAATTAGCTTCCTTTGGTTGAGGGGTGAACCTCTCTGTTCTGCAGCGTGGTGGGCTGAGATATTTGCTGCACCTGTAGCTGCTTCTCTGTCCTGCCAGAATGTTGTGGAGAGGATGGTTGGTATTGTCCAAGAT
>NW_019485064.1:0-607 GCF_002814215.2 Seriola lalandi dorsalis | reverse complement strand
TGAAGACATCGTGAAGACATCGTGAAGACATCGTGAAGACATGAAGACATCATGAAGACATGAAGACATCGTGAAGACATCATGAAGACATCTTGAAGACATCGTGAAGACATCGTGAAGACATCGTGAAGATATCGTGAAGACATCTTGAAGACATCGTGAAGATATCGTGAAGACATCGTGAAGATATCGTGAAGACATCGTGAAGACATCGTGAAGACATCATGAAGACATCGTGAAGACATCGTGAAGACATCGTGAAGACATCATGAAGACATCATGAAGACATCATGAAGACATCATGAAGACATCTGAAGCTCTGTGATTACCTGGTGCTTCCTGTTTGGATGTTTCACTCAGGACTTCTGCTTTTCGTCACACTGATTCAAACAGGTTTTGAAACGTGAGGAAACAGAAGACAGAGAGAGGACAGGTTTAAAACAGTAAACCCTGATCCAGCTTTCTCACAGGTCTCATTCATTCAACTCGTCTTATCTGCGATAAACACACCTTGTCTCTGAGTTACCTCCTCGTCCTTCACTCAGTGTGGACAGACCTCCGACCTTCATGTGTCTCATTTCTTCAGTGGTTTAATGAACTTACAGTC
>NW_019485063.1:0-607 GCF_002814215.2 Seriola lalandi dorsalis | reverse complement strand
GAGGAGGAGGAAGAGGAGGAGGAGGAGGAGGAGGAGGAGGAAGGAGAGAGGGAGAAACAGAAATAAATACTGTGGCTGCAGGTTTCAATTCATTCCAAAACAACACGCATGAATTCTCGCCCATTTCCAGCTCATATTGCCTTTCTGCACGCCTGCTCCTGCAAATCCCCTGATGTCAGTCCCAGCTCTGAGAGCTGCTCCATCACCGCTCTGAGGCGGAGGAGAGGGAGTCTCTCTCTGTCCTCTGTCTCGTCTCATCTTCAGGACGTGGAGCTACAGAGATGACGAGACACCAGCTGATAGTCTCACCCTCCTCTGTCCTCCTTCAGCAGGAAGACCACCATAACGAACCTCCTCGCTCTCTGAAAACCTTGTTAGATTGTGGACCACAACCCGAACCACTTCACCGATGTGGCCCTGAAACTCCCAGAATCCTCTGCTCTGTCGCTGCATCCTGGCACAGACTCAGATTAGTTCACCCGAGACGTTAGAGACAGCATCACACTGACTGCACCTGTAAGTCATGAAGGGATGAAGGTGAAGTGAGTCACTCACAAACAACCATGTGACACCCCCCCCCCCCCCCCCCCCCCCCCCCCCCCCGTGT
>NW_019485062.1:0-607 GCF_002814215.2 Seriola lalandi dorsalis | reverse complement strand
GTGTGTGTGTGTGTGTGTGTGTGTGTGTGTGTGTATATAGATATAAAGACAGATGAGGAGGTGAGACACTTGTTGTGTCAGAGACAGACTGAGCTGTGTGACTGACAGTCAGTTCAGTCCAGTCCAGCAGATTTCTGCATCAGATTTACCTGCAAGCTAGAAGCTCACTGCAGCCACTCTGCTAATCAGGTCAGCTGTTACACACACACACGCACGCCCTGCAGGATAATGGACACGGACATCTCAGTCTTATAGGAGCTGAGTGTAAAGTCTATCACACAACTAAAGGAAAAATGTCACAAAGCGAATTGAAACTAAAACCTGGTTCAGAGTTTTAGTTTCAAGAACACAAGAGAGAAGAGAAACTAGAACATACGTCCCTGTCCCTCCACTGAACGGGAGTCTACTCATTCATATGTCAGAGGTAAAGGGGAAATCAGCCACAGAAAATCAGACAGAGAGAGGAAGAAGAGTTCAGGGTGAAGGGGGGAGACAGAGAGACAGAAACCAAATAGGAGAGAACAGCGGAGAGGTGACGGAGCGAGGGAGGAGACATGAGAGAGGCCAAGCCACATTAACCCCAACAATCAATCTGTTTATTATTTAT
>NW_019485061.1:0-607 GCF_002814215.2 Seriola lalandi dorsalis | reverse complement strand
TCCACCTGGCTCCATTCCCACCACTGCATTGTCTGTCTGTCAAGGAATCCATTTCCCCCCTCTCCGCCTGCAGTCGACCCAATCCCTTTCTCCTGCTACTTTGGCCTTGGACATTCTCTGTCATCCTGCCCAAACCTCAGCGCCTTCTTTCCCCCATCCTCATCCCCAGCTCTACTTTCCCTTTCAGGGTTTGCAATAAAGAACTTATTACACCTTCAACCTCTGGCTTGTGTTCTTCTTTGTGAGTGAATCACACAACCCTTAGAGCCACTTCCACATGGGAGTCGAACACAGCTCTCCTGTGTCATACTCATCCATCCATCCACCACCACCTCCTCCTGACGAGGACTTTGACTCTTTATACTATGTCACCGCACTGTTCCCTTTGCTCCTGTCATAATTACTAACTAACCACTAGATGTTGCCTAGCAACAAAACATATCTATGGGTCATAATAACCTGCTGCACAGACGACCTATGGGCTCGTTTTTTACAGGAGTCTGTTATTCTCACCTCATGTATTTTAAACACAACAATGGCTGAAGCTCTTAGCAAGAGACCACCTCCACCACCACCACCACCTCCACCATCACCACCACCACCACCA
>NW_019485060.1:0-607 GCF_002814215.2 Seriola lalandi dorsalis | reverse complement strand
GCAGGGCTAATATATTTTCTTGACACTGAGACAGAATGTTGTAATCCTGTCTAATCCCCTGTGCAGCCTGCAAGATTATCTGTATCTTCATAAAAGCCACATTTGAATACTCATCCACAGAGCAAAACTATTAGACACATATCCTATTTCTACATATTACATGTTATAGGAAGTGAAGATCAACACAATGTAGGAACTTATTTGACAGATGTCCTATCCAACCGAGCTTCACTCACCACGGTTTACAGTTCAGACACATTTGACAGATGGAGAGGCTAACGACGATACCACACATGTCTCTCAAATGTCTCTCAAATAAAAGCTGTTAACTTCAAGGGGCATGCACTACACTACGCACACTGTGTGATGCTCGGGGTTTCTTCCAGTAGATGATGGAGACCATTGGAAATAAGATTGGCCATTCTATCCTGTCAAAAGGTTTTTCTGCATCCAATGACACAAGCAATGCCTTAGTTCTTAGCCTAAGTTCAGGGTTCTGTGAGGACGGTTTTAGAAGCATTTAAAATCTAATTTCCTTAATTAACCAGGTCTTTGCAAAAAGAACACAGTAGCACCTGAGTTAAGTTAGTAACTAGGCTTAAAAGGC
>NW_019485059.1:0-607 GCF_002814215.2 Seriola lalandi dorsalis | reverse complement strand
CTTCAGCTTCATCGTCACCTTCAGCTTCATCGTCACCTTCAGCTTCACCTTCGCCTTCAGCTTCGCTTTCAGCTTCAGCAGCGTCATCAACCACCACATTCACATGTTCAATCAATACAACGTTCACAGCTCTGCATGAACGGACATTGAACACAGACGTCAATATGTGTTTGTCCAACAACACGCAGCAGCTGCCGAGGACACAATCAATACAATAGCAGACACACACCATGATGATGATGATGAAGATAAGCTCCATTATCATCCTCCTACCATCAGCTGAACGTCCTCAGGTCTGTATTCACATTCGCCACCGCAGCAGGAAATAACGTCGACCTTTCAGCTGTGACCCGTGACGTCAGCGCCGCCGAGGTGTCAGAGAGATAAGAGAGGAACACTCCCCCACGAGTCCTGGCTCCATTTATCTGTGTGTGTGTGTGTGTGTGTGTGTGTGAGTGTGTCTGTCTGTGTGAGTGTGTGTTCATGTGTGTGTGTTCATGTGTGTGTGTGTGTCTGTCTGTGTGAGTGTGTGTATGTGTGTGTATGTGTGTGTGTGTGTGTGAGTGTGTGTTTGTGTGTGTTCATGTGTGTGTGTGGGTGTGTGTGT
>NW_019485058.1:0-607 GCF_002814215.2 Seriola lalandi dorsalis | reverse complement strand
TTTTTTTGCCTTACTATACTATGACTTTTTATTCCTTTACTATACTATAACATTTTTATGCCTTACTATAATATGACTTCTTTATGCATTACTATACTAAGACTTTTTGTGCGTTACTATAATATTACTTATTGTGCTTTACTATAATATGACTTTTTTATGCATTACTATGCTATAACCTTTTATCCCTTATGATACTATGACTTTTTATGCCTTACTATAATATGAATTTTTTATACATTACTATAATATGACTTTTTTATGCCTTATTACACTATGACTTTTTATGCCTTATTATACTATGACATTTTTATGCCTTGCTATACTATGACTTTATGCCTTACTATACTATGACTTTTTTTTTTGACATACTGTACTATGACTTTTTATGCCTTATTATACTATGACATTTTTATGCCTTGCTATACTATGACATTATGCCTTACTATACTATGACTTTTTTTTTGCCATACTGTACTATGACTTTTTATGCCTTACTATACTATGACTTTTTTTTTGTCATACTGTACTATCACTTTTTATGCCTTACTATAATATGACTTTTTATGCCTTACTATACTATGACATTTTTATGCCTTACTATAAT
>NW_019485057.1:0-607 GCF_002814215.2 Seriola lalandi dorsalis | reverse complement strand
CCCCCCCCCCCCCTTTTTAAAGCGGACTGGGACTGTTGTGTGTTTGGGAGGACTGGTCTGTGTTACAAATGGAAATGTGGGTCAGTGTTTTTTTGTGCATGGTGGCACATCAACGCCCAGTCAATATTTCAGCTCTCTCCCCCCTCAGAGCTCTTCCATCGTTTCCTCAACATGTGAGGCAGTAAATCAGTTCAGCTGCACGGCCGCTTCACTCCAGCATGACCTTAATTACCTTTCCATACTCTGGGAACAGAAAACCGTGTCTTGTTGAATGGCTTATGCTGTGCTGCAGTTAGCGGGTGTCGGCGGCGAAGGTTTTTGGACGGTTGTCAATACGAGGAACGAGAATGTTTTGGGAGGCACCTCCATGAGCTCCGGACCAGTTTGGCTGCATTCTGGTCGTCTTCGCTGTCAGGAGGTCTTTAACATGAGTTGACCCTGACGCCACCACTGTGTGTTCACGGAGAGAGAGGATGTTTGACAGAAATGAAAGCTGCGTGTGAATGAGACTCAGCCCACTGAGATGATGCATCAGTCCACAACCTGTTTGCCCTGTTCGGTGGAATTGCCCTGAAGGTGATTATAGGTTTAATAAGGTTTGAGCAGC
>NW_019485056.1:0-651 GCF_002814215.2 Seriola lalandi dorsalis | reverse complement strand
ACTACATTATAACTACATGATTACTACATGATTACTACATTATTACTACATTATAACTACATGATTACTACATGATTACTACATGATTACTACATGATTACTACATGATAACTACATTATTACTACATGATTACTACACAATTACTACATTATTACTACATGATTACTACATTATTACATCAGTGCTCAGTGGTTATTAATGCATTATTCATGTAATAAAATATTTTAATACTAATTCAAAATACTGTTTGTCTTTATGAATTGTCATAAATTTCATCTGATCATTTCAATCAAGTGTTTAATCAGTCGATCAGTCGATCAATCACTCAATCGATCAATGAAATGATTCAACAACTTTAGATGATCAACTATAATATTTAAGTCATTTACTGAGAAAAAACTCCATCCATCCATCATCCATCCATCATCCATCATCCATCCATCATCCATCATCCATCCATCATCCATCATCATCATCCATCATCCATCCATCATCCATCATCCATCCATCATCCATCATCATCATCCATCCATCATCCATCATCCATCATCCATCTATCATCCATCATCATCCATCATCATCCATCATCCATCATCCATCATCCATCATCCATCCATCATCCATCATCATCCATCATCATCCATCATCCA
>NW_019485055.1:0-607 GCF_002814215.2 Seriola lalandi dorsalis | reverse complement strand
ATCTAAATTCTGCATCGGTCTAGGCTGCACCATCTCATCAAATCTAAATATTCTAGATATTTGCACATTTACCCCAAATTGAATCAAATTTTTTTTTTTTTATCTTAGAAAACTTTGGGATCTTAAACCAAAGACAGTGTTTATGTCTGCATGTTGCTGTATTAACAACAACAGAAGATCTACGTTGAAAACACCATGATAACAAAGAGGTGACTGCTCAGTCACATTGTGCATCTTAATGATAATTGTTGCGGTGATGTTGGTGGATGACACGCTGTGTACGTCCCTGCACCCTCCAAAAATGCTTATGCATAATATATACAAAAGTGCTGCACCGTATTATGCAACCATTCTCTTATGTGTGTGTGTGTGTGTGTGTGTGTGTGTGTGTGTGTTTGTGTGCTCTCCCAGACCCCACTTCACCAATTTCTATGTTTAGCAGCCTATTCGCGTCTACAGTTAAATTGTACTTTCCACTCTAGTTATTACAGCGGCAGACAAAATATGAAAAGCGCTGAGGGCCATGGATAATAAGCACAGAAATAGAGCAGGCAGTGAGCAAACCACAGCCTCATCATCACTGTACAGTCCAACACGCCCCCCCCCC
>NW_019485054.1:0-607 GCF_002814215.2 Seriola lalandi dorsalis | reverse complement strand
CCTCTCCTCTCCTCTCCTCTCCTCTCTGTGCATTGCTTTTGCCAAGCGCCTTAGCGTTGAGCTGCTCTCTTTTCAATACCGCTGATTAAAAATGTCTGATGCATCAACACGACTAAGCTGATTACAGATTTAGTTTCCCTGAGCAAAGGTTCCCAAAGAGTGCCGCGGAAAAGTGGGAAAGAAGTGAGGAATAATAGAACACACAGAGTCAAAGCAACTGAATTGCGTTGAGTGTCTAATTTTTGAAAGTGTGTGCGACTGAGGGAGCATTGCTCTTCTCTATCAGTGTGAATTGCTTTGAGTGTGACTGAATAAGAAGTGTGTAATTTTAAGAAGCAAACCTCTCAGGAAGGAAGAGGTGAAAAGAGATTGTATGACTGTATGTTTCTCTGTGTGCAGCGACTGTCTGCTAGGGGGGGAAGCTGTCGACGAGCCCTTTTTCCTGGGATGTAGAGACCACAGATATGACTCCCAGAGTTCACGGTTTTGGTCTTCCTGTGACATCCATCTCTTTCAACTGTTCACTTCGTTCCCTCTCTAATGCCGCCTCATACACCTGGAGCCTCCGCCGTGACACATCCTTTATTCATAGCTTCCATCCAAATCT
>NW_019485053.1:0-607 GCF_002814215.2 Seriola lalandi dorsalis | reverse complement strand
AGGCTTATGATGCTACCTGACTAGCGTCTTCTTCATCTGTTGTCTTTCTCTTCTTAGAGAAGTATCTGAACAAACTCATCTGAAAATGCCGTCAGCAGTTAATACATTATGACGTGTAGATATTAGCTTAATGCTATCAAATTTGAATTTCTCCCTCAGTCGTGTGGCGGTCGGAGCCGGCGCTTCAAACGGAGCCAATCGGGAGGGGGGTGGTCACACACTTTTGTTTTCCTTAACAAATGGAAATAAATTGAAAATAAATCGGAAATAACAAGAGAGCAGCCAGGGTTCATAAAAGGAGGAAATATTTAACATATTTATACATAATATTGGAGAGGACAGATTGGTATTTTCCCAGTATTGGGGGGGACACGACCCCCCCAAAGGATGCCTGGTTATGCCCATGCACACGGCGATACCAAGCAGAAGAATTGCATACAATCTGTACCCAGCTGCGCGTCGACGAGGCAAAACGTTAGCCACATTAGTTGCCATGCTAACAATACACGCAACAGGCTCTCATGAACATACAGTAAAACAACATAAAATGGTTAAACTTACAGCTCCCAAGTTCAAAGTTGGGTCACGGACAGTCAGTACTGATCCA
>NW_019485052.1:0-607 GCF_002814215.2 Seriola lalandi dorsalis | reverse complement strand
AGTGTAGTTTCACATCTCCTCTCTCAGGCTTCTCTCTGGAGCTCTAGTAACAACAGGTCAGTGAGCCAATCAGGAGAGAGGAGGCTCTGAGCCTCTCTTCTGATTGGCAGTGTTTGAATGAAAATAAAGCAGATTCCAGGTATCTATCTATCTATCTATCTATCTATGCTTCAGTGAATCAGCAACTAGGAAGTCAAACTCTGGGAGCTGCAGTGGGTTGCTAGTTTTCACTCACTTCTTCTTAAATGTTGTGTGTAACAACCAGGAGTCCATCAGGGAGATTTCCCCCCTTTCATTGATGATCACAAAGAAGGCTGGATGCGTGCTTGTTGGCTTCAGGAATGAGCGTTATGTTACACTGTGTCTTTTCTGTCCCCTCCCACGTCATTCCTCTCCTCCTCCGTGACAGAATGAGGACACTAAGTTCTGCTGTGGAGCATCACTTGAGAAGGTTGAAGTGGCTGTAAAAAGCAGCCCTCAGGTTGGCTGATATGGACATGTGAGGAATACAGAGAACCCATTTTATACATTTAATCAACCTCTGTGATTCTGCTTCTGTCGCTGTCATGCAGACACACACACACACACACACACACACACACACACA
>NW_019485051.1:0-608 GCF_002814215.2 Seriola lalandi dorsalis | reverse complement strand
CAGTGGAGAACCAAATATGAGACTGATGCTATCCAGCGCACTGAGGAGCTGGAGGAGGCCAAGTACATGAATCATTTCCACTTTTTAACAAATAAATGCGTTTTTACTCAATATTTTACCATTCAATATTATTTTTGTATAATTAAATACAAACACATTGTTCTTCACTGCAGGAAAAAGCTTTCCAAGCACCTGCAGGACTATTCAGGATTGTCCAGGGACAGTTCAAGGTGACTGAAAAAAATGCTGAAGAAGAAAGACAGCTAACTCCCTTCCTTTTTCATCCTTATCAGGATGCCCAACTGCACCTTGATGATTCTGTCAGAGGACAGGAAGACATGAAAGAGCAGGTTGTCATGGTGGAGCGCAGAAATGGCCTGATGATTGCTGAGATTGAGGAACTGAGAGCCGCTCTGGAGCAGACAGAGAGAGGACGCAAAGTGGCTGAGCAGGAGTCGGTTGATGCTAGTGAGCGTGTCGGACTGCTTCACTCTCAGGTTTCTTTCCATTCATTCAGAATAAACTAGTGTTCTTAAAAATACATTATATACATTATATTAAACATGACTTGTCTTAAACATTCAGAACACCAGTCTTCTGAACACCAA
>NW_019485050.1:0-608 GCF_002814215.2 Seriola lalandi dorsalis | reverse complement strand
TGGCAGAATTATTCCTATAAATTAGCCTTTGGAACATATAAACAAATCATTTTGGAATTAGTGTCTATGACTTAACAGTTGTTTTTAGGACTTTTCTACCACACCTGCTTGTTCATTGGCACCACACTATTATCTTCCCTCTATCTATAAGGATCTGTTTACCAAATATATATAACTTCTTGATGGATTAAAAACATCAGGAGTATATAAAACTTAGGAGACAGGGTTGGTGACTAGACATACATACATGTATTTGACCAGCGTCAACACTGGTAGAGTTTGATGCCTTTTAGAAGAGACAGAGACAGAAATGAAGAAAGACAGATGCCATTCCTCTGACAGCTCCATGAGACAGCTGGCTGACATTTACTCCTCAACATAAAGAAGTCTATAAACGTTAGCTTTGTAGGTTTCACTGTCATAAACTGTTTGACCTGACTGACTGATGGCATCTGTCTTCACTTGTCCAACTTGTTCCTTTCCTCCCCTCTGTCCACCTTCTTGTATCTATCATTCTCTTTTCATCTCCTAATATGATCAATCCTCCTTTCTCCTCTTCCTCTCAGTTGCTCTTGTCTTTTCTTAATATCAAATTCCAGTGCATTTTT
>NW_019485049.1:0-608 GCF_002814215.2 Seriola lalandi dorsalis | reverse complement strand
AGCGGAGGCTTTGTGCCACATTTATGGCGGATGGAGGGATAATCGCTTGAAGGGGAAGAGAGGTGATGTCCAGAGGGAGAGTTGAGGAAAACACTGTGAAATAGATGGGCTCAGGAGGAGAAATGACCTCTCCACCTCTCTCGCTCGCTCCATCTTTCTCACACTCGACAAATGTTTCTTCTTTCTAAACTGTGCAATCTCTTTGTGTCTCTGGCTCTACATTACTGGCTGCTTATAATTAATAATCATTTTTTTGATTTCAAAATGTTCACTGCTCAGGGACAGTCTTATGTTCTTGTCTGTTAATTCCCCAGGATGGAGCATTTAACAAGTTTTGAGTTGCATTAGTTCACCTCCAGCTTAAGTAATATTTTCCTATTATCACCAGCAACAATTTATCATTCACAGTGGTAATTGCTGCTGTTGATCTGCGTGCATAAGAGCTGCACTACATTGAATTTTCATAACGGTATGACAATAACACTGTATTCAAATTATGCAAATGAATAATTTCCTCTTTTACAAACTAATGTGGAAGGAAAAGACATAAGCATGTTACACACAGATACACACACACACACACACACACACACACACACACACACACA
>NW_019485048.1:0-608 GCF_002814215.2 Seriola lalandi dorsalis | reverse complement strand
TGTGTGTGTGTGTGTGTGTGCGTGCGTGTGCGTGTGCGTGTGTGTGTGTGTGTGTGTGTGTTAATGTCACCTCTGTATCTGTATCGATTTTATTTGTGCCAAGAGCTTTGTAAAAGCCAAAGTGGGCCCAGACTTTCAACTTGACAGAATTCGGTACATCTGTGATTTCTCTTCTCCTGCTGTCCTGTCCTGTTCCTGTCTGTTTCTTTTTCTTCACCTTGAGTTTACCCTCATTCATTTGATAGGCGCCACCTCGAGGAGTCATGAAGTCGTGACTCTGGTGAGTCAAATTACCAGGGAATCCATTTAGAGCACCTGCATGTTTTACATTGCTATATGGCGCCAGTGTATCAAAGACATATTGCAAGAGGAAGTAATTGAATATATTTCAAATATATTTTTGTCCCACCCCTACTTCCTGCTATCACATCAATAGATAATATCTCAGCTGCACCATGTGCGCAGACTGTAGATCTCTGAAAAGAATGTACTTACTGTGGTAAAGAATGAAGTCTGAATTCAGAAATCAAGAAATTTGTCTAAAGCTGCAGCGGCATCCGCAAAGAAATCCACTGAGGCACATAATCCAATGTCTAGTTTGCAATAAA
>NW_019485047.1:0-608 GCF_002814215.2 Seriola lalandi dorsalis | reverse complement strand
ATATAAGACTGTGGGAAAATAGGGCCTAATTTTCAAAACATTCTTAGAAATGTGGGAACACATAGGGCTGAACCTCCTGTAACTAGCAGTCGAAACAGGAAGTGTTGCATATTTTTTTTATAAAATTACTTCGATTAACACGAAACATAAAACAGCAGTTCCTCATATCACTCTGAGGGTCTGTACATAATTTGACACTAATTGTCCATTAGGGGGCACCACAAAGAGGTCCAACTTGCGCCACCCTAACGGACAGCCAGGTGTGAATGGGTTGGGGGGGTTGGACTCCGTTGATACCTTGATTATTTTTTACAATACAATACATTTCTCTTGGTACTTACTTGGAGGCAAATCTGTTGAGATGGTTAAAAACATGCATCTTTCACGCCGTGGTGGCTCACCTGGTAGAGTGCGTACCGTTACGCCTCAGTCCTGATACCGCAGCAGCTCAGGATCCAGTCCGGATCGACGCCCTTTGCTGCATCGTCCGCTCTCTCTCTCTCTCCCAAACTTTCCTGTCTCTCTCTCACTGCAGCTATAAAAAAAAATTAAAGAAAAAAAAGATGCATCTTTTGTTTTTTTTGCTCCTTTTTTTAAAATCATTGTTT
>NW_019485046.1:0-608 GCF_002814215.2 Seriola lalandi dorsalis | reverse complement strand
ATATATATATATACATACATACATACATACATACAATATTACATTTAGAATTATGTAAGAGAAAAGCAGAAAATCCTCACAACTGAGACGGAGGAGTAAGACGATGCGTTATTTTTTGCTTGCTAAATGATTTTGATTTTGATTATGAGATTTTGGCTTGAAAAGCAAAGCACATTAACAATGGCTCCATTTTAGTAAAGTGTCATGACATTACCACGACCCTGAAACCAGAAGCAGATGAATGGAATTCAGCCATCATTCATTCGATGATAAGAGTGGTTACACACAGATCACAAATATGCAGATTAATTTCAGATTGATTTGGAAAGTCATCACCACACCATTATGATTAAAAAATTTAAATGAAGACTTGTTATCCATTGTGATGAATTATGCAAATCAAGCAATTCTTTAGAGTTTGCCAGTTGTTTTTCATACGTTACAGAAATTAATGGATGCCTGGGAAAATAAAATAGACTGCACGATGCGTTTTAAAATGAAGAAGGAGAAATGTTAATTACAGAAGATTTGTAGTTAACAAGCTAAAACTTTACTTTCCACTCCTGTCAACCCTCATGTCTGCTAGCCTGGCCCTCTGTCTGTCTGTC
>NW_019485045.1:0-608 GCF_002814215.2 Seriola lalandi dorsalis | reverse complement strand
TGTGTGTGTGTGTGTGTGTGTGTGTGTGTGTGTGTGTGTGTGTGTGTGTGTGTGTGTGTGTTTGTGTGCGCGCACAGCAGGGGCTGTTGCATAAGCATTCGCAGCAGGCAGTTGTTCCGCACGAAGGGGGAGACAGGGGAGAGAACGGAAAAGGATGAGCAAGAGCGAAGGAGGAGGAGAAGCAGAAGAAGCAGCAGGAAGACAAAGAAATGGGAGGTGAAGAAGTCGGTAAGTGGAAGGAAAAGATGGTTGTTGCTTGTTGCCGGTTCCTCCCTGTGGCACCTTCAGGGGAACGGCTTTTAGCAGCAGGCAGCAAAAAGGGATTTAAAATCAAAAGTGCTGAATATGGACAAGCACCCTCCCCCTCAGTGTGCATAACAGTCAGTGAGTGAGTGAGTGAGTGAGGAGAGGAGGGAAAGTAAGGCAGTGAGGTACGAACAGATGAAGATTACCATTGGTTATTCCTTCCAGGGTTTTTGGTACATTTGCAAAAACGTATTTTAAGTTTAACCATATTAATCCTGACCTCAGCAGCTTTGTAGACCTGATGATCTTTAAATATGCTTACATCCATGCATTATCTATTTTCTGTGTGTGTGTGTGTGTGT
>NW_019485044.1:0-608 GCF_002814215.2 Seriola lalandi dorsalis | reverse complement strand
CATGTCTGATATAAATTATCAAAAAGCTTCAAGCTCCCTTTTGCTGACAATCTTGCATATGGAAGTGATGCCAAAATAGATCCAGTCTGTATCTGCAATCTAGCAAAGCTGGCATGAAGTCAGGATCATGTGCTGGCCATCTAAGTAATTTAACCTCTCTTTGGAGTCGGAGATGTTGAACTATTTCCACCTAAACTTTCAGCAAAAAATTCACCCAGTGACTCCATGTGATATCCGGAGATTTGCCTATTTCATTCTCTACATTGTTCCTGAGGAATTTCCACTGGGAGTGATAGGAAAAGATATAATAATCTATGGAGAATGTTCATTTTAATTGATCTAATTCTGCTGCCAAAAGTCGAGAGGGAGTCGGCCCCACCCAGTGAGGTCATCATATATTTTCTTATTAATGTCCTATAGTTAAAATTGAATAATTGTGATGGATCTTTGGGTAAACTTACTCCCAGGTACTTGATGTGGGATGAGTGCCAGCTGAAATTGTATGCTGTGATAAATTCTTGAGTGGGATTGTAATTAAATGTCAAAACCTGAGTTTTATGTATGTTTAGGGCATACCCTGAAAATGTCCCATACATTTCCAATATTTC
>NW_019485042.1:0-609 GCF_002814215.2 Seriola lalandi dorsalis | reverse complement strand
TTTTTTTTTTTTTTTTAATTCACTTAATTCTTACTGGGACTACTTTCTCCCAAAGAAATAGTCCCATTGAAAAGTGATGCCAGTGTGTTCTGTGCAGTGTAAACGCATGGTTGAATGTCAACAGTGACTTAAAGGACATCTTGTCTTGTGCTTGTCATTGTGGATTTCTTCTGTATTAAACCAAGATCACGACCTTTTAGGAAGAAAAAATATCTCCAGTGATTCAGCCCTTTAAAAGACTGATTGATTTCATATTGTTTCCAACTGTCGAGAGAAATGTATCAGAACCAGATTGGAATAACTATGAATTTTGAATGGATATTATGAGACCTGTCTTTGTCTTTCTCTACTCTGCGTTCTCACACTAAACCGCACTTTATTGGCCCATTATCTCCGATCAACGCATTTTGAACAAGCAATTCCAGAGGGCGATAAAACACTCATGAATCTCCTCAGGTTATACAGAATTAATCAAGTACCATTAATGGTCCATGAGATGTAATAGGTAGAATAGGAATTTTAATCATTTTCCTTCATACAAAGTGACCACACTTTCATATCATCCATCGTCAGTGACTCCTGGCTCCAGGTTGGTCTCAATGAAAGGGA
>NW_019485041.1:0-608 GCF_002814215.2 Seriola lalandi dorsalis | reverse complement strand
CATTAACTACAGAATACTGTTTATTTTTTTAATTCAGCTTTTGCCTCATAAGGAATTTAACAGGAGACTTTTTTTTCGATGTCATTAAAATTGATAAGGAGATGAAACACATAAGGTAAGTACAAACTAACATTGTCAATGGACAGCAACATTTAATAAACATTTCTATTATTTATGTTGTCGGTCCTTCAGGCAGAACCTCAGTGTGTTCTTATGATTACAATACTGTGCATGTTATTACAGTTAAAATTCATACCAGATATGCTCCATAAAAAACATCGACAAACTTAAAGGCAAGAGCTTCATAATTAGCCTTTATTGCACATTAAAAACTCCATTAATTTCAACAGTGGAAAGATGCATAAAAGAATATAATAGATGGAGGAATTAAATAATGTGGTGAGCAATTTACAATCAATTGAAACTATTTAAAAAATATAAATTAAAAAATTAAACTTGTAGTTGAAACAGCTGTTGCAGCAGTTCATCAGTCATGGAGGTAAGGTGCAAGAAGTCCAGGAGCCACTATTCATCATGAGACCTCCAGTGTGACACAGTTTATATGAAGCAGACTCACACTTTGGAGGAAGAAGCTGATCTGAGGTCTG
>NW_019485040.1:0-608 GCF_002814215.2 Seriola lalandi dorsalis | reverse complement strand
TTCAGGACTCACACTCAGGTTCAGAACTCAGACTCAGTTCAGGACTCAGACTCAGACTCAGACTCAGACTCAGGACCAAGACTCACACTCAGGTTCAGAACTCAGTCTCAGTTCAGGATTCAGACTCATGTCCAGGACTTAGACTCAGTTCAGAACTCAGACTCTGACTCTGACTCAGACTCAGACTCGGACTCAGACACAGTTCAGAACTCACACTCAGTCCAGGACTCAGACTCAGACTCAGGTCCAGGACTCGAACTCTGGCGTCCTGTGTTCAGCTGTAGGTGAACGGACGTCAGAGCAGCAGCTGCAGGTGATCACAGCTCAGTTCAGATCATTAGCAGAGAAGAGACTCACTGCAGGAGGATAATTAGACCTGCTGCAAGTTCACATCAAACATCAGGAGGAGGAGGAGGAGGAGGAGGAGCAGAGCTTTTATTTCTCACTAACAGTCTGTGATGCATTAATGGAACAGGTTAGACGTAGGAAACTTCAGATTAAAGGTTTAATGTCCTCTGGTGCTAAGGGACGTCCTCTGACATCACAGCTCCTCTGTCACAGAGCTTTCCACCAGATAATGAACTGATGACATCACCAGGTAATGGACT
>NW_019485039.1:0-608 GCF_002814215.2 Seriola lalandi dorsalis | reverse complement strand
TTTGTGAAAGAAATCAATTGTACCATATTTCCAGTTCCTGGCAGGCTGCAGTCTCCAAGGCGGACTTTCTGGTTAATACCCTCAGCTGCACGGCCACAAAGCTGGTACCAGCACACCTGTAAAGAAAAAAAGGTACAAAGAGAAAGATGAAAAGTATATAAACTGCGTTGGATTATTTGCGACTTGTTAGATTAGTAAAACAATCACATAATTAAAATCAGATCTCACCTGTCCCTCCAAATTATACGTTGCTGGAGCAAAAGTTAAGGAATGGTCAGTGCGTGAGAGTAGGATGGGGGGAGGTGGAGGGTTTTCCTCTTCTTCCTTCAGCCCTTTGTCTTTATTTTCAGCAGGTGTCTTAGAAGTGGTGGAGATATGCAGTCGTCTCTCCTCTACTCCTGCTTTCTCTATCAGGATGGAAGCCTCCTGGCAAAAACACAACACATGGACAAACCAGTTGAATATTCATTACATTTAAAGCTCAACTCAATCACCAGTCCTTAATAAAAGTGGCTACATCTGAGTCTGACACCATACTTACACAGTATGTACTGAAATTAAATGTGCCACTGAGGCTCTAAGTGAAGGTTTAAAGTCCAAAAACTGAC
>NW_019485038.1:0-608 GCF_002814215.2 Seriola lalandi dorsalis | reverse complement strand
AAGGGACCCTGAATTAACGTTAGGTGATTTGTGCATAGATCAGAGATTATAAAGGGTATTTGTGTTTGTCCTACAGTTTTTAGGCGAGCTCCTTTACTGTGCTGTAGGTTAGAAACTGTTCAGCAACAGCTGGATCAGTTTTTATTATGTGAAGACCCCAATAACATTGAGTGAAGTGAAGACCAATATAGATATAAAGCTGTCTGAATATCTGGATTTTGGTTTTGTCATGGTACACAAACTTTTGTGTCATAATTTGTTATTTATGTAAAAGTTTCCTTGACACCAGCGACAGCAGGGGTCCATCCATCCTGTTCTTGTGTACACAATATCTCAGTAACGCCTGGAGGGAATTTCTTCACATTTGGCACAAACGTTCGCTTGGAAGGATGAACTGATTAGATTTTGGCGTTCAAAAGTAAAACTTCAACATGACTGTAACCTCACAAAACATGTTTTCATATGCTAATTTTTTCCTTTACTGCGATAGGGACAGTGAGAGAAAGATAGGAAAGATGGCGGGACTTCACACAACTTCACTGTGACATCATAATGTTCTGCAAAAACACTTTTGGCCATTATTCAATGCTGTAACTCAGGAAGGAGAG
>NW_019485037.1:0-608 GCF_002814215.2 Seriola lalandi dorsalis | reverse complement strand
TCCTTCACGTTATCAGCAACAACATATCCCATGAATTTTAGCAAAAGAAGCTCTGCAGCTGTAATTGCATGTTGTTTTAGTTTTATGTTTGGAAAAATGACAAAATTAAAATTTGTTTAAAATATTTATCATGCATCATGATTCGTCTAGTAAAGCAGTAGAGATACAGCAAAGTATCAACTTATAAATACAAATACATTACAATAAAAATCTGGAAGTCTTTAATTTACTTTCTCCTATTTGTAGCTATTTATTATCCTTTTTTTTTTTATTTTTGTATCTTCTTATTCTTGCAGTCATAAAATATTGCAATTATAAATATTATTTACAAAAAGAAAATTAAAATGATTAAAGGACCTTTGACAATTAATATAATTACATTAACTTAAATTTTATGAATACAAACTAGTGCTATACTCTGCCATGCATACATTACCTGCTGAGTTATAATATAATACACACTGTGCCATTATACAGATCACTGGATAATAACTAGTATTCTGTCAACTGGTGAATGATGATGTTAAAGAATCCATCAGACTAACTTGGTAAGTTTGATCCCCCACCTCTTTTGTTATGGGGGCTTCGATACTGAATCACCTCGTAAA
>NW_019485036.1:0-720 GCF_002814215.2 Seriola lalandi dorsalis | reverse complement strand
TTTATGTTTAAAAAGGAGTGAGTGGGTGAAAGACCAGAAGAGACCTGCTTTTTCTCCTGCATTGCCCCCGTCCTGCCTGTTTACGGCCTCCTATAAAACCTCACTGCGTTTTACGGCCTCCTCCTCCTCCTCCTCCTCCTCCTCTCCTCCTCCTGCGGTTTAATGCCCTGAAGTCTCTGCATAGACTCTGGTACGAATGATTTGACCGCTTTAATTCCGGCAGGCGGGAGACGTTGTAAAAGACAGCAGCTCGTTTTTCTCTCAGCAGCAGTGGACTGAAGCGTTTCAGGGCGTGAGGCGTTTCCTTTGTGCAGCTGCACGTTGCTGCAGTGTTGGTATTAATGAGCACTTCATAAAGGTCATTACAACAGATTCTCACATGATGTCTTCATAACAAGAGGATCAGCAGATGAGAGGGGCTGTGAAAACATACAAACAGACGAAGAATAGGTGGATATAAAAAAAACACAATGGCAGCTTCCTGCTACTTCCTGCTACCTGGCACATGTTGGTGATGTGAGCCTCTGTGCACCGTGGTCACCTGGTGATCACAGAGGAGTGTTGGAGGTGATAAACCGAGCTGTGAGCAGCGTCCACAGACCAAAGCGCCGCTCTCAGCTCAGCCTTTGTTTTGGTGATTGAGCCGATGAAAAGAGAATCGTAGAGCATGGCACCACTGGTACAGAGAGGAGAGAGAGAAAGAGAGTGTGTGTGTGTGTG